>NC_137273.1:490000-522500 GCF_053477335.1 Acartia tonsa
AATAGCGTGAGATAAAATATATGCAGGCAGCAACCAAAAGTGGCCCCCTTCACTTCATAATAATAATAATGCCGAGGAACAGACGGACGGACGGACGGACGGACCAACAAATGGCAAACCAACAGACACTCAACCAACCAGTATATATATACACTAACAGAGAAAGAGAGAGTAGATTGCACACAGTATATTGATAAGGCTAAAATTATTTTCCAAACTATGTTTTTCTCTCTCTTGCTTAGAGACGGAGGGGGAGGGGAGGAGCGGTGGTGAAATACTAGTTTTCGGAGGGTGGACGAAGGAGGTGGGAGGGAGAAGTGGCCCATCGGAGAGAGAGGGGGGAGTTAATGGATTGCAAGGTAGAGAAGGGGAGGGCTCGCTAGAATTAGGGTTGCCGTATAAAATTTTAATAACAAAGACAAAAATATAACAAAGTTTTTTTTCTGGGGAAACCAGCTACAAATATAAATAACAACCACTAAAACAGATTTAAATCTCCACTATTGAAAAGCTGCACCTATGCCTTTGAATGGTTTTATGCTATTTTATTGGCCTTTTTGGCGTATTTATAAAGGGGACGCAGTCGCTTGTTGAATTAAATCAAAATTGATTATTTACAATTTTCTCAACAAAAATGTGCGAAATGAACAAAAAAAAATCCGCAAATTAAAAAAAATTAAAATCAGCTGATTTGTAGAAAATCCGGGAATCATGTTGTGTGTGTGTGTTTTGGTGTGTGTCTAGCAGCAGCAGCAGAGCAGCTTGCAGTCAGTCAGTCAGTCGCTAGCAGGCTAGCAGCAACAAACATCAGTGAAGGTATTTTGATAAACCTTTACTACTTTTTTATTATTTTCCTTATAAAATTTCTTTATTTTTATAATAAAATAAGTGTTAAAGTGTTGCTGTGCTATAATAATTATGAAAAATAGCAGAAAACCTGTTTTAAAAGTGATTTTTAATGAAAATAAGTTGTATAATTGTTTTTCTTTGTTAGAAATATTGCTAAATACGCTTTCATTTTGTTATGACAGCTTAAAATTATTAAAAAGTATAAAAAATAATCAAATTTAATTCAAAATAAGTAAAAACTACATAAACCTAGGTTATATAATGGTTTTAGGCCATATTTTGTTAATTTGATCGAAAATTATAGTTTCGATGGGGACCTACTCAGTAAAGGTTTGGTGACCAAAATTAAAATAAACATATAATCATTTTAATAATAAGGTATTTTTGAATGGAATCAAATGTTAAGTTTAGTTTTAGTAGTTCTCGAGATCTTATGCTTCAGGCCAAAAAAATCTACTTTATATTAACAAAATATGAATTTTCCCCTTATTTTGAAATTCTGAATTTTCAAGAATATTCTTGAAATTAAAAAAATGTCGGATTGCCAATTTTTTGCACCTTTCGTACCTTTTATAATTGCGATAGGTATAAGACAATCTTATTATGTAAAGTAGTAAGGTTTTTTTATTTACAGTTTAGGGTTAGATTCAAAAAGTTCTCGGGATAGTTTACGTTTTTGCCTTTTGGGCATGTTTTATGCTATTTTATTCAATTTAAATGTTTGCTTCGTTGCTTACGCATATAAATGTACCTTGTTTTTAATAAATTCATACTTTTAATTGTATGATTCATAAGTTTTTCAAGTTATTACGCAGTTTTAGTACTTAAAATTCACGCGGTAGATACATTTTATTATTAATATACGCAAATAAAGACATCTGCTTTTGTGAAACTAACAGAAAAATAGCTTAAAACAATCCTATGATATATGTGCAGCTTGTCCCAAAATTGAGTACTTAATCGATTCAGTGGTTAATGATGGCTCATTGAATTTTTAGGGCACTCATTTGCATGCAATTGTCCCCTCCCTCCTTATCGTAAATTAAAGTTTGAAATCTATGGGGCGATTCTGTGAAAACAAATTAAAAACGCCCAAACCTTTCATTATGAAAATAAACAAACAAAAATGCCACGGTTTTCCGCGTTCGTGAGTTATCCAAAATTTAAGCAACTCATTATTGATATTTTTTGGGGAGGGAGGGGATAAGCCCCTTAACATTCTGAGTAGAAGGTAGGGTTGATAAAACAGACTAAAACCATCCCAAGAACTAAATCTTGATAAAGATCCCCAAAAAATGGAGAACTTTGTCGGCTCAGTGGTTATTTAACATTAAGCTGCAGACAAAAAAAACCTTACTACTTTACATAATAGGATTTACAACCCTTCTTTCTCCTCAAAATTGCAAGTATTAGGGATCTAAAGGGATAAGACAATGGCTGATATATTAATGATACACAAGATTAACCCTTCTGTAGTTTACAATTAATGGTTGAAACGTTTAGACACTCAACGCAATGAACCAATCAATCAAAATTTATTAAAGAGCCCCCAATGTTTTCAAGCCAACGAATAAGAACGTTATTTTGGACTAGTGTAATAAACAGCCCAATGTCCACTCCCTCCCTGTATTTACTTACTAGCCGACTTTTAAAGCAGCTTTGCTACTAAAAAGATATATAGGAAACAGGGTTTCGGATCCGGATCCGGATCCGCAAGGATCCGCATATTTTGAGTCCAAGGATCCGGATCCGGATCCGCAAAAAAAATGCGGATCCGGATCCTTAGACTCCAAAAAATGCGGAAAAAATGGAAAAATCTACCTAAATTTATATAAAATCTCACACATTCTCTTGATGAGAGCCAATCTTTAAGGTTTAGGTTCAGACTTGAAAATTAAAAGTATTTTTGACTTCGAATTGAAGAATTAATTTTTTTTGAAAAATTTGGTGATATTATTTTTATTGTCAAAGATCCGGATCCGGATCCAGTAGGATCCGGATCCGGATCCGCACTGACCAAATTTTGAGGATCCGGATCCGGATCCGCATAAAATCAATGCGGATCCGAAACCCTGAAGGAAATATATCTAAGTATAGGAAGTAGTTTTGATTTATGATTTTAAATTTTTTGCGAACTTTTTGCAAAAATTTAGTTATAAAATTAGAGATTTATCATTTTAGCCAGCCAAGCATGTTAAAAGTTATTTATTGCATCGATTTATAGACAGTTTTTCGCGGATATTAAGATTAATACTGAAGGCCCGACTAATAAAACTGGTATTCATTTTATGATTTTTAATTTAATATTCGTAGAAAATTAGCAATAATACTATACATGATTTTTCAGCATTACTTCTTAGCTGGTTCTAATCCAGCGGCGGATATTAATCGTTTCGAAGTTATTCTGGAAAGAATCTTTTTCGATATTATTAAAGTACCCTCAAACCATAATATAAAGTAGTAAGTAAGATTTTTGATTTGGGGTAGATTTAGGCTATTTGCTTTCCCATTGGGAGGGATCATTAGACTGTTTGTTACACTAGTCCCCAAAAATTTATGAACATTTTCTTATTCGAAGACATAACAACTTAATCTACTTGTTTAAATTATCATTGATTGATTCATTAAGTTGAGTGTCCAAACTTTTCAACCACCAATTGTAATCTACTGAAGGTGTAATTTTATGTAGCATCAGTGGGTATGTAAATCAATTTATCGGCCATTGTCTTATCCCTTTAGATATCTGATTTGAACGTATGGTCTAATTTTAAATTCTATATATGGTGTTGAGCAATCATAAATAATTTGATCGTATTCTCAATTTTGGCCATAATTATTGTCATCAGGGATCTTAGGGGATAAGACAATGGACGATAAATTGATATACATCCCCAGTGACGATAAACAAATTACTCTTTGTGGATTATAAACGGGGTGAAATTTGAATATGAGTGTAACGAAATATGTAATATTTTACCAAGTTAGCCGCATGAAGTTCAAGGAAAAAAAAAAATTTTGTAAGGGGGGTCAAAATGGGGGGTCCGCAGTCTCACCGACCCCCGCAGGGGGGCGGCCGGAGGCCGATTTTGAAAAGAAAAATTGCTATGGATTCTTGAATGCCGTGCGGAGGTGAGGCAATTGGAATTTTGAAAATCGGAGCAAAAACGCGCGCGCAGCGCGCGCGCAAAGTTGAAAATTGCCGAAAAAAAGGTCAAAATGTCCATTTTACACAAAATATCCTCTCGTTTTTTAATCATTAATAACGGGCAGGTTTTTAAAGTTAAATACAAATCCTTGGAAACCCTGAAAATATGGCCGGATGGCCTCACAAAAAATCATGACCCAACATTTTCCCCCCAATGGCGGAAAAGTTAGAGCACTTCAAAAAATTTTTTACAAGGCCTGGTGTATTGGCCCCTGTGGGCCTCCCAGAGGAGCTAGGAAAAATCCAAAGGTACCTACAGAACCACAATGGCCGGCTCTAACTATCATTTAGTGTTGCCAAAGGCAATTGCCGGCCTCCTTCCGGCCTTTAATTGGCGGCAAAGTTAGCGCACCCAAAAAATGGCCATTTTTTGACGTGTTTTTCGCGCGTAGCGCGGCGTGTGTTTGTGGCGCAGCCACGTGTATTTCAACTTTTTTGTAGTCCATCCCAAGCCGGTTCAGCAGATGTGCGGCCGGAGGCGGTCGGCCCAGCCGTTTGGCCGGCAGCGGCCGTCAAAGGTCGCGAAAATCGTCAAAAAACGCTGTTTTTGCGGATTTTCGGCGGGCCGGTGCGGCCAGACCGTGCGGTCGACCGGCTTGGGACACATATCCCTGGATTCTATGGGCCATTGGCCTTCATTGCTATTTTGCACAATTTTTTTCCCCCAATTACCCTGGCCGGGACGGCCGTTCAAAGTGGCCTGGGTCAAAATCGGCAAAAACCCGTCAAAAAACACCGTTTTTGCCGTACTTTTGGCGGCCGACCACGGCCGAACCAGCTGGCCGACAGGCCTGACCGGGATATCTCTGAAACCGGCTGGCAATGCCGGTTTTGGGGATGTAAAAAAATTGCTCCCCTCTGATGTGATTTTTTTCGGCAACAGCCCCTTAAAGTGGGGTGGGGTTCTAAGAAATTATAATTTTTTTCTGTAAATTATAACAACTACTATTATTACACCACCCCCTGAAATGTATTTACCCCCCGCAAGAAACAAGTTTGGATGAAATAATTTTTTAAGCCGAAGGCTCCAAAAAAATTATTTCATCCAAACTTGTTTCTTGCAGGGGGGTATTTAGGATCAGAGGTAACTTCAGTTTTAGTACACTCTCTACCTTTCCATCTCTGGTAACAGGTATAATAACTACAGTTATCAATTATTTTATCTAACCAATTAGTAATCCACCAACTACAACTCAAAATCAATTGCTAATTATTACCATTATCTGTTTATTGATTTAATTAAATAACCAAATACTTATTATTACCTAATTATCTTTATGTAGTCATCACTATCATTTTTAATTTACAATATTAAAATTATCCATCATTTTATCTTACCTGTTACAAATCAATTACTAAATATTATTACATTTTAATTATTATTATAATACCAAACTTTTATAGTTTGATTATAATTATCTTATTTTTTTGCAATACAATAAATATCAATGATACATTTCAATCATAATGCTATAATCAACAATCACATTATATTACCCTTTACAAATCAATCGATTATCTTATAAGTTTCTATAATTAGCAATTATAATATTATTATAGTTATCTATGATATTATTTTGATTATTTTATTATTTAATAATTATATTATTAATATATTTAGCAATTTTATATCATAATTATGATACTATACTATAATTTATAATTATAATATATAATAAATAATAATAATTATTTTAATATGATATTTTAATAATTTTATATTTTATTGATTACATTAATTATATAATTAGCACTAATAATATTATTATAATTATTCTATAATCTAATTATCATACAATATTATAATAAATATTTATAATGGTATTTCAATTATTCCAATTATTTTATAACTTAATATTCATATAAATAATAATATTTATATTATAAATTATCATATCATTTACAATATTAGATTACAAAAATAATTATCTTATTACTTTCAATATCATAAATAGCAATTATTATGTTAATAGTAATGTTTGTAATATAATTATCATACAATAACATAATTTTCATAATAATATTATAATTGTAATTACATTTCATTCAATTAAAGGTAGGTTCTTTTTAAACTATTTTCCTCTGATATACCTGTTATTATATTTAACTTTAATTAGCAATTATAATATTATTAAAATTATTAATAATGTTATTTTAATTATTTTCTATTTTAATATTCATAAAAATAATATTATTAATTTTTTGAATTACCATATCATTTACAATATTAATATGAGATTACAAAAATAATTATCTTTTTACTTTCAATATTATAAATAGCAATTTTAATATTATTATAATTATTTATAATGTTGTTTCATTTATTTTATGATTATATTAATAATATAATTAGCAATTATAATGTTACATTAATTATTTTATAATATAAATATTATACAATATTATGATTTGCAATCATATTATTATAATAATTATTTAATAATATAAATATCATACAATATTATAATTACCTTATTTTATTCAATATTAGAATTAGCAAACATATTATTATAATTGTTTTGTAATATAATTAGTACTCAATAACTTTAATATTATAATAATTATTAAACAATAACATATTTATTAAAATAATATTATATTTATTATTTTAATTATTTGATCAATTACCTTATTATTATTAGATTGAAATAATCATTATCTTATTATATTTAATATTATTATTATGGTATAATAAAATTATTATCTTAGTTATAATAATAATTTGTTAATGCTTTCTATACTCATATATTTTTACAATTCGCTGACGCTTGCTTCACGCGGTCCCATACCAAATTTCACCGTGGGGGTCCCAATCGAAAGGGACCGCGTCAGCCTGTTCTAGAATTATTGGTTACAAGTTTGTACTTATCAATCTAGATTTATATAAAGTAACCTAACGAATAAGAGAACATGTCTAAAAACTTTGGGTACCAGTATAAGTTACGGTCCCCTTTCTCCCTGTTAACAATAGAAAAAAAGAAAACTTATTTAAATAGAGAAGCTATAGAGCATAAAACTCAGGGAGGGAGGGGACATTGGACTGTAAATTGTACTAGTACCCAAAGTTTTATAAACCTTTATCGTTGACTTAAAAACTTGTTGAATCTAGATTGGTTGGTTCTAACTTTCAACCAATATGCATTAAATCTTTTTTTTAGGGGGTAAATATTGTGCATCATCATTGGAGATGTACATCAAATTATCCTACATTTTCTTATCCCTTAAGATCCCTGATAAAATGTTTCTATTTTTAATTGTCCTTGGTATATAGAAAAAAAGCTTTTGTTTATTATAAATAAAAAAAAAGAATCTGGCTTTAAAAATAACAATGCTTTAAGAAGCCACTCCTATTCTAATAGAATTAGATATCGTTGTTATTTTTGTAGTACTAGCGGCTTCGCCCCTAGCCTCTAGGGGCTTTGCCCCTAGTGGTAGTTATAAAAAAATTATGTACCTACTTTTAAAAAATAGTAAATACAATTTTTAAAAAATGGGGAATTTTTTGTTTTGGGGGTTTTGGGGTGTCCCACACCCTCAAGAAAAAAGCCTTAAACAACCACAGGACCAGTAGGTTTATTCCCTGAAAAGTAGAATCCAATCGGTTCAGTGGTTACCGAGATCTTAAGAGACATATGGACGGACAGACAGACGTCATCCTTTTTTGTTTTAGTATTGAGGGAGAGGATATTAGACTTTAAATTATTCTGGTAGTGGTACCCAATGTTTTTATATATACGTTGCTCATTGCTTCGCTTTTGGGTACTCTTCTTTAATCTTGTTTGGTGGGGTTAAACTAGTAGTATCTAATCAAAAGGAGTAATTTTGTTTATCATCATTAGGGTTGTACATAAATCAATTTTATATCCATTGTCTTATCCCTTAAGATCAACGACAACTAAGATATTGAAATACCTACCAATTTACTAAAAATACAATCGCTTCGCTTTCGTGGATTTTCGTAATTAGATATTTTTAATTAAAAATAAAGTAACTTATAATATTCTTTGTCTAAATAAAAGCAGAATATCTGCTTTAGTTGTAATTACTAGTTTATAGCAGGGATCAAAAGGGATAAGACAATATCCGAAAAATTTATTTACATCCCCAATGATGACACACAAAATTACACCTTCTTTAGATTTCAATTATTGAAAATGAAAATAATGATAATTCAATAAGAACACGATATTATAAAACTTTGGGGACTAGTGTAATAAACAGCTTAATGTCCCCTCCCTCCCCGAGTTTAAAACCTGTCCTTTTATCAACTAGATAATTTTCAAATTAACATGCAATTAACCAGGTAGGGAGTGGACACTAGTCCCCAAAGTTTTATTATAACGTTTTCCTATTCGTTGGCTTAATAACTTTGGGGACTTGTATGGAATTTTGATTGGTTGATTTAATAAGTTGAGTGTCCAAACGTTTCAACCACTAATTGTAATCTACATATGGGATAATTTTGTGCATCATCATTAGGGATGTACATCAATTTATCGGCCATTGTCATATCCCATACTTTTCATGCTTATAAAATGGAACTTTTGTACATTATGACATTAAAATGTAATTTAAAGCTAAAATATAACAAGAAAAAACATTTTCATTAACAGTGAGCTATTATATAAAGTAGTAACCACTTAACTGGGAAGCTTCAAATAGGTCCCGGTATGGTTTTAGGCTATTTTAGTTTAAATCCGCTCTTATTATAAATGAAATAAGTGTATTAAAAAATCTTATAGCATACCTATTCAATAAATGTAATGTTAATTAGTTGAATGTAAGCAAAGTTTTTAAAACAAATAAATGAAGGACGGACGTACGTACGTACTGAAATAGTTAAAAAGAAGTGACGCAACCTAAAAGGAAGAGTATTTAAAAATGGATTTATTATTACTTGGATCTAACACCAGTTTTTCTTTTTCTCTAATAAAGTAAAAATTGTAGCTGGCAAAAATAAAGATCTTCCTCTCTGACTTAATGAATGAACTAACCAATATATGAAATAGTAATTTAAATCGACAACAATTTTTTCCCTGTCATAATATCCATGTATATTCTATACATCCAGTATTTAGAAATAAAACGAGGAACTAAATCTGATTCCTAAGTCCTTTAATGATGGTATTATAACATTACAATCATATGCTAACTTAGTAGGAAAAAGCTACAGTTTTTTTAAATTTTAAAACAGCATTACTGAAGCAATTTTAGTATACGTGAGGTTTTTAATAAGTGTGTGTATGCAGGGAGGGAAGGGACATATGGCTGTTTATCATTAGTCCCCAAAGTTTTCTCCAACTTTATCTTATTCACTTTGGGGACTTTAATTGAATTTTGATTCGTTGGTACATCAAGTTGAGTTTCCAAACGATTGAACCACCAATCGTAATCTACAGAAGGGATACTTATGTGTTATTATTGGTGATTTACATCAATTCTTCGGCCATTGTCTTATCCCTTTAAATCACTGGTGTGTTTGTGTCTTTTTGTAATTTATAAAAACAGGGAAGGGTTTTTTTGTTTCTTTAAAACTTTTAATAACTAAAAATTGTTTTTTTAGAAAACTTATTCTTATTATTTTGTTTGAATGTTGGAAAAGGAGACATTGGATTGTAAATAATGCTGGTACCCAAAGTTTTTCATTGGTTGGTTAACTAGTACCTAGTTTCCATTCTTATTAACTAATAATCTATTCTTCAGTAAGGGGTAATTTTGTGTATCATCATTGGGGATGTACATCAATTTATCATCCATTGTATTATCCTTTAAGATCCTTTTGTGTTCTTATCATATTAAAATCTAAATTTGATTACTTTATTTTTATAGCACAGCAACACTATGACATTAAATATATCCTTTATTTAAAGTAGTAAGGTTTTTTTTGTTGGTAAAGATCTCGCTAACCACTGAACCGATTAAGTTCTCTATACTTTCACATTCGTTGGCTTAAAATTTTTATTAAATCTTGATTGGTTGGTTCAAACCAGCTGTGTCCAAACATATTCAGTAATAATAATCTACAAAAGGGTTAATTTTGTTTATCATCATTGGGGATATACATAAATTTGTCGTCTGTTGTCTTATTGCTTCGATTGTAACCGGTTCTTAGCCATACTAAAAAATCATGTAAAGCATCGTCGTATAACAGACAATTTCCCACGAATATTAAAATAAAAATCATTAAGCTTGTGGCCCCTCGAGGCTAACAAAATTGGTCTTTATCTTGATATCTGCGGAAAGCTGTCTATAATACCATGCGATAAATAACTTGTTATTAATATATTTTTTTTTATTTTTAGAGTAAGAGAGCAAAAACAGGATTTAGAGAGAAAAAAATCTTCAAAACATTTAAGTGATATTCTAAAAAAAAATCATCCAATTTATTTTCGAAACCAGTTATCTCAAGTGATTATAAAAACGTATATCTACCATACTACCAAATCAAGAACGAAAGTGTTTGAAACGGACGTCAAACGGACATACCAAGACGAGAAAACTTTTGGATTTCAAAAGCCAAGGGTTTCAAGAACGCTGGATAATTCTATCATTATAGGATTTATTTTACAGGTTGGTTTTTATTTTCTGTAAATTTTTCGGTCATTGTCTTATCCCTTTAGATCAATGCAATTTCTCATTCATCGCCTAAAAACTTTGGGTACTTTTACTAGTCTTGATTTAAATGTGTTCAAACGTTTCAACCAATAACGTTAATCTACCAAAGGGATAAGGGGGGGGGGGGGGGGGAAATGTGGTGACTCGTGCCACGACATACCAGCAATTTTATTTTGGGTGCTACTCCCTTAGTTTTAGAGATAATTGGGTGAAATCTTTTGGGCTGGGTCACTAATTACCCCAACTAGAGGTATCTTTCAAAAAAAAAACGGCGGCGGGTCCGCCGCTCCCGCCGTTCGCCGCCATTTTCCGCCGCCGCCAAAAAAAAAATTTTTATTGCATTTCTCGCCGAATTAGGCAATTTGGAATCATTTGAGACCATGTTATTTTTTTCAAAAATTTTTCCCCTTATAACCAACCCTGCGGGGGAACAGTGCCTCTACTAAGCTTTTAAAGATATTGAAACAAAATCTTTTGAGGTAGGTCAGTAAAAAAATATTTGAATAAAAAATGGCGGCGGTACTGCCGCTCCCGCCGTCAACCGCCATTTTCCGCCGTCGCCGCCAAAATTTTTTTATTGCATTTCTTGCCGAATTAGGCAATTTGGAATCATTTGAGACCATATTATTTTTTTCAAAAATTTTTCCCCTTACAAGCCGTCCTGTGGGCGACGAAAAATGGCGGTGGATGGTGGGAGCGGTGGTACCGCCGCCATTTTTTATTCAAATATTTTTTTGCTGATCTACTTCAAAAGATTTTGTTTCAATATCTTTAAAAGCACAGGAGAAGCACTGAATTTAAGATATACCTTAATAAACGAGAATTTGAAAAAAATGACTAAGTCCCCCCGCAGGGTTGGTTATAAGGGGAAAAATTTTTGAAAAAAATAACATGGTCTCAAATGATTCCAAATTGCCTAATTCGGCGAGAAATGCAATAAAAAAAAATTTTTTGGCGGCGGCGGAAAATGGCGGCGAACGGCGGGAGCGGCGGACCCGCCGCCGTTTTTTTTGAAAGATACCTCTAGTTGGGGTAATTAGTGGCCCAGCCCAAAAGATTTCACCCAATTATCTCTAAAACTAAGGGAGTAGCACCCAAAATAAAATTGCTGGTATGTCGTGGCACGAGTCACCACATTTCCCCCCCCCCCCTTTTGTTTTTGAAAAATCTTATTCCTAGAGATTCCTGATAAATATCTTACCCAGTAACGGATATACGTGGATATATTGACAGGGGAACATATGTCGAATAATGTGCTAATATTGAAGGCATTTATTGGTTAGTTCGTTCATCCAGTAGGAGGGGAGGTTGTGGGTGGGGTATAAAGAGGTGGAAGTAGAGTATTGTTATTTTAGCCAGCTGCGAGCAACACTTTATCAGAGTACATGAAAATCTGTTGCAACATCCAAGTATAATATATATAATACAAGTATAATAATATATTGATTATTCAAGTATGGCAGGTGCCTTAAATCACGCAAAAACTTTAGTGTACCAACTTATCAACCAATAACTTGTTATTTCAGACCTAACCTAACTCCACGTTGTGTTCCTCGAATCTGCAATGAAGCTTGAATTGTTGAGTGCGTCCAATTTTTTGGTCCATCTTGTCCGTCTGTCCCGGAGGGGCGTGTCAGAATCGCAGCTAGCCAGGTAACCAAAGTTTTATAATGAACAATTTCAGGGACTTTTACCTATTGAATTTTGAATGGTTTGGTTTATTAAGTTAAGTGTCCAAACGTTACAACTATTAATTGTAATCTCCAGAACTTGGCAGAAAGGGTAATTTTGTGTATCATTATTATAGGAGAGTGGTGATTAAAAAAATCCATTACCATTTTTCAATGCGAAGCTTTTCTGTAATTAAGAGTCTGTCGATACGTCCATCCGTCCGTAACGGATAGCTCTCATCTTTAATCTGTGCATGTTACCGTTCTATGGATTCAAACTTTGAATTACGACGTCTGTTATTTACAATTTAGAAAGTAAAAATTAATACCATACCTAGTCTTTTTGTTAATCCTAAACATGATATTATTCATGCTCGTTTGTCTTTCTGATTTTTTAAGCTTCGCTTTTATGGATGTTGTCGTTTATTTTATAAATGAATGTTTCTAATCTGTGAAAAACAAGTTTATTTGGTAGATTTTCTTGTTAACTTTAGAGGATTTTTTTATTTATTCCGGGTTCCGTTAAAAAAATTGTGATTATCTTGCAGGTTCCACGATGCCCTGATCGATGTGTTGAGACGGAGGTACAGAGACCATTGGTTCCCAGAGAAGCCCTTCAAGGGATCCGGTTTCAGGTTAGGTCATTTGTTAACCCTCCGGGGGTAGGGGGGGGGTTATAACCCCACTTATAAAGTTACTGATAAAAATTGTCCGAAGTTTCTAAGCTATTCAAACTAAGAATTTGAATGTACAGAATGGGTAATTTTGTTTATTATAATAGGAATGTACTACAATTCAAGTTAGGTTATTTATAAACGCTCCGGGTGGGTGGGTGGGTTGTCTAGGTATAACCTCCTAAAAAAATCAAATTTTGACTTGTGTGATAATTTTAAGAACTAAGAATTTTAATATACAGAATGGCTTATTTGGTTTATTATCATTGGGGATGTACTACAATTCATTGTCCATTGTCTTATCACTTAAGATACATGAATATTAAGATACACTGCTTAAAATTCTTCAATTGAGCAAAAAATAATAGGCGTTTATCAATTTCATTGTCTTATCCCTTAATGTCCATTATAATAATGGTCTATATTTCAATTGATTAAGGACATACGTGGATATATTGACAGGGGAAAATTTGTCGTCAATTTAGCTTGACAATATAAACCTCCTATATTGGTCCGTTCGTTCATCTAGTGGTAGGGGGAGGGGATGGATGTATCGTTATTTTAGCCACTTTAGGAGTACATAAAATCTGGTCCAACATCCAAGTAATAATATATCGATTGTCAAAGAGAAATCATCAGAGAGGGAAAGGACAATGGACTAAAAAAAATTATCAGTACCCAAAGTTTTATATAATTATTAATATTTCAGATGTATCCGCATTAACGCCAAATTTGACCCGATGATCGGTGAGGCGGGTGAGACCGCGGGGCTGTCCGCCAAATTTCTACACTCCATCTTCCCCGGGGAGTTGACCCTGTGGGTGGACCCGCTGGAGGTCAGCTACAGGATCGGAGAGAACGGGTCTATCTGTGTGCTCTATGAGTTCCAGGTACGTACGGACTTACAAGTTGTAGAGTGGCTACGCTTAGGGAGGGAGGGGACAATGGGCTGATTATTACACTAGTCCCCAAAGTCTTATAGTAACGTTTTCTTTTTCGTTGGCTTAACAACTTTGGGGACTATTGATTTTTGGCTATAAAGTGTTTCAACCAGTAATTGAATCTGACTGAGGGGTAATTTTGTGTGTTATCACTGGGGATGTACATAAATTTATCGGCCATTGTCTTATCACATTAGATCACTCTAAGAGTCTAGAAGATCATCTATTAAATGAACTAAAAAAAAGTTTAGTAACAATGGTACACAAAGTATTTAGCTACATTGTCCTATTCGTTGGCTCAAAAACTTTGGGTACTAATATTGAATTTGTATGGTTGATGGCGTGGAAAATCATTTAATTTTGTCAACTAGAATTTTCGATTGATAATCTATGTATTGGGTAAAGTGTTAAACAACAATGATGACAACATCCATAAAACGAAGCACTGAAACGGTAAGACAAACGGACATTGACACTTGTATAGTGTCAGAACTGAATAATCAGAATATAAATGTATAAGCAAAATTGTAAGTAAATTTGTTGAAAAACTGCTTGATACAGAATAATGTTTATGGACGTACTTACATTTTTAGAACTTGATTATTGAGTTGCTTCGCTTATAATATTGTACTTTGTTGTCCCAGGAATCAGCATACCAAAAATCAGATTAATCGGATTATTAGATCATATAAAAATTAGTTGTTAAAAAATCAAAAAATCAACATGTTTAAAATGGAAGTACGGACATTCTGGTAATGATTATAGAGTTACTACGCTTTCTAAATCGTACCTAAATACTATAGGAATCACCATGCAAAGTTGGAATCAATAGGACAATTCTAACATGCCTCAATTAACGAATAAAGCTATCCGTTACGGACGGGCCGACTCTAATTATAGAAAAGCTTCGTTTTTAAAATTAGGGATTGATCTTTTCCAAAGGCTTTTTCGTTAAAAGTTTACTGTTCCTTTCTTTATTTGCTTTTCGCCATGTAGTTTTCAAATCATATTTTATATTTCAGGCTGGAGTGACCAAAGAACCGTGGAAACCCAACCTGACCCAGCTCAACAACTCCACAAATCAGCGGGCAGCGCCGTCATACAACAACAAGTCGTCGAAATTGGTGAACAGAAACAACGGCGGTGGGGTGGAGAATAGCCCACCGCAGCCAACCGCCAATACAACCACAACCACAAGTCCCTCCTGCAAGGATAGCTTCCGGGAATATTTGTTGATTGAGACAAGGGGCAGCTCGGCGTCGATAGAGCAGCTGGCCGCTTTTGTGTCCAGCTAAAGCCGCTGCCGCTGTCGTTGTGTGATTCATGGACTCTCTCAACACACACAAACACACCAAACACCGCCAAATAAAAATTTGAAAATTATCGTGTAAAGAACCGTCGTGTTTCTCGTACTAATGGATTTATAAAAACTGTGTTTTTTTTGGCTGCTGTTAATCAACCCCTCTGCCCTGCGGGGGGGGGATATATGGTTTGAAGATATATTTTAAACAGTGATTATTACCATATATGCTAGAAGCGCAGCCGCAATACACAACAAACCCCCCAAGCTGTCACGTACTGATAGTACAAATATGAAATATATATATAACAAAACCTGTACTATGGTGTACACAATTGGAAAATTTATGTAATTCGTGTTTTTTTTGTGTGCCCTTCAACAAACCCAGAAATAATGGATATTTTTTTCTGTGATTGTCAAAAAAAATCTGCAAGCAAACCATCAAACAATTTTCTTCAGTTTCAAACGTGTGGATCTCAGCTTATACTTACGGAAGAAATATGAAGATTCTCCAGACCCCCATCTTACCATCAACCCATATGTGTTTAATACACATGTGTGGATGTGCAGTTTTTTTAAAGTCACAATTTTTGACCTCAGTTCTCTCCGTTTAATTTAATCACTCTGTATCTGCCATTTATTAGTCATGAGAAGAAAACAGCTGTTACGTTATACGATCAGCTGTTTTTTACCTGTGACGTCATACGATCAGCTGATTTTAACATCAAAACAGCTGACTACGTCACGTGAACATCAATGGAACCTGAACATAAAAACTCAATTAATCTCTCTCTCTCTCTCTAACTCCTGTTTGAAGAAGAACCCAAAGTTGTTGCAAGCTGTACCTGGCATGGATATTTTGGGTACCTGACTATTCTGAGAAGCGCAACTACTCAACAAGGACGAAATAACTGCTCTCACTCTCTCTCTCTCAATGAATGACTCACTAAAACTTTCAAGATCAACAAAGTTAAACAAGAATGATGTTTTTCCAAAGTCCTGAGTAGCTTCACAGAAAATTGATATAAAAAAGACCCAAAAGTGAACCAAAAAAATGTTTTTGGGGTGAAAAAATAAATGATGTTACAACAGTCAAAATGCTTATAAATATATATGATAAAAATGAACACTATACATGATTTTTCATCATGTCTCGTATTATTTGAATCTACCCTTCCTCACATAATTAAAAATTAATGACAAATACTTGTTAAGTGGTGACTAATTTAAACATGTAAAGTGCCCCTTAATGACTTTACAAGAAACAATTTACATCGTGAAAAAATGGAATTAAAATAAATGAACAAAAAGTGTGTTTTGTGCGCGAAGCGCTCCAAAAAAATTGTCTACCTCTACGTTTCTTTTCTCTCTCTCGCACACTCAAAGGCGCGTTTTATGCGCGTAGCGAGAATGGGAAGAAAATTATCAGTGTACGAGCAAAAAATTTGAAAAATATTAACATCTTTAAAAATCATTTTTTTGTATAATTTAGTGTGCTTAATAGTGAAACATTTTTATATTTTTAATCGTATACCAATGTTTTATTGTTATTCCACAAATTAGGGGAGGGGGGTGGGTTAACCCCCCCCCCCCCCTCAACTAGCTTATTTTTTGTAAGTAATCCATAGGGGCACCCCAAAATATAAAGATATATATATTAATGTAGTATTTATCAAATCAAAATTTACATCGTGTCCGATTGTTCTGTGGACATTTTATGATATAAACTTGTCAGATTTGAAGATTTTGTTTTAAGAAGAAAAATTTCATGATCTCTTATAATATTTTCTAGGGATGATGATTCCTGGAACGACCTCTAGTTCAAAAACATAAATAAACATATTTTTATTACGTACGTTCTTTTACCACCTTAATTTATTTAATTTTTTGATTATTTTTTATAAAGATTTTATTATTGTACAGCGTTTTTCAACCTCCTAACTTATATATGTAATTTATAATAGTTTTTTTTTATCTAATTTAAAGAAAAATACCTCTTGATTTTTTGTATAACCTTCTAATTTACGTGATATTAATGTTATTTTTTATGTTTTTTTTCTTGCTAGTATGTATATAAGAATATTTTATAGTATTTTTTAACCATTTTTATGAGTATATAAAAAAATATAATTTTTATGAAAATCCATTAAAGCTTAGGTTAGAGGTTCGACACTTTACCTTTTCATTGGTTGAAACGATTAGTGTCCTATCCCTTCCCATCATAATGGCTCGTGAATTGTAATTGGATTTTCTATAAAAATTCCCATTTTTTCAGCCCCCTCCTCTCATGGGTACCCAAACTGACTTTGGGTACCAATTGAAAATCACATCTCTTGTCACTACTTAATAAGTATTTGTATTATTGTTTGGATCAAGTGCTGTTCACGGTAAAATGTAAATGATAACGATTAACTACAAAAATCGATGAACTTTAAAGGCTGCTTGCTAGTTGCCAAACTTCTGAGCAATGTATGTTTAGCCGTTTAGCAGCTAGCAGCCTTTAAAATTATATTTTTTTTAGATAATCGTTACCATGAATATTTTACCGTGAACAGCATTAGATCCATTATTTTTTTTGCTTATGTCGAGGGAAAACCAGTCTTTCCTTATGTAATAATAATTCAACAAGTGCAACAACAACTCCATGTATGTATAAATCTAATATATATATCCATTGATAAAATATATCTAATATGTATAAAGCTCCAAAAACTCGCTATTTAACAACTAAAGTGATATGAAATAATAATTTTGTAATTATATATATATATATATTTTAAAAGAAAAGATTTTGGCGCGAAGCGTTCGGATTTTTTTTGTTTCGAATCTAGATTTTTAGTAATAACAAAGTTTTTAGCCTTTAGCCAAAAAAAAAGATTTTGAAAATAGTCAAAAACCGTCCATAAGAGACATTTAATTACTTGCAAGATTCGAACTGAAAATTTTTCTTGCGCTTCGCGCCACAGTGGCCATTTGTATCTTATCTTGGATGAGCTGTGAAACAAACTGTGTGTAAATAACATTTATATTTTCAACTCAACAATTTTTTGTGCGTGCTTCGCGCGCGCCAATTTGGCTCTCACATAGTGTTTTCGTTACGTGTTACGTAACTTTTAACAAACACAGATTTTTTTTATAGAAATGTAATGTGAAGCTTTTTTTTCGTGATTTTTTTTCGTGTTTATATTTTTGCCATAAGTATTTTTCTTCTTAATATTTATAACGCATCTTATTATAGACAGCTTTCCGCGGATATTGAAATGAAAAATTATAAGATTAAAACCTGCTGGTATTGTTTTTAAGATTTTATTTTAATTTTTGTGGGAAATTGTCTGTAATACGATGCTATACATGATTTTTCAGTATGGAGGCTAGAACCGGTTCTAATCCAGCGGATATTAATCCGGGTTTCGAAGCCATACTGGAAAATATATAATTCTCAAGAACTAAAAATGCAGAAATATTTGTGATGGTTTTTTTTCATTGAACGAGTAGTGTTGAGTAAATTTCGTCCTTGTAAAACCAGTTTTTGTAAGCAATTTTGTTAAAATTGGTTTTATTGAGTATCAAAAAATGACTTATGAATGCATCTGTAGATTTTTTAAGTTTCCTTTTTGTATTTTCTGCTATTAATATATAATAACCATTTTTATTCTGATATTTGAGTCTTTCTAATTTAAGGCTTGGCAAAAAGCCTTATTTTTTTTATAAAATTATTAGAAGCAGATTTTACAAAATTGGACTTGATTTAGTGTCTTTCTCTATATGGGGTGGTTTTTTTGAGTGTCAAAAAATGTCTATGGTCGTATTTTTTCATCCTTTTAGTACTTGTATTTTTCTTCCAAAAATATCCTTTTTGAAAAAGCTAATTTTTAGAGTACATTTATTTTTCTTTTAAAGCATAAAATTTTCTTGGCTATAATGTGTATATAAAAAAAGTATCATATTTAACGTTTTTTAGCTTGGCTGTGAGATTTATGAGTAAAAAACGCCCTATATAACTAAAAAGGATGGGAAAAAGTGTTTTAAATCATAGAACATTTGTCCTAAAGTCCTAAATCTTAACAAAAAAAAATTGTCTGTGATCTTATTCTGAAGTATTTTGATTAAAGGGGGAGGGGGTTATGTTGGTCTCGCGTAATTGGGTGCATTGTAAAGCCCCAATTATGAGATAACATAACTCACCCCTCTTTCCCTTGTATGTGTATGTAAAATTTCTATTAAAATTGCGATATTTCAACAAATAGTAAAATTTTTGATTTTTTCGACTCCAAAAATTTTAATATTGCAATTTGAAATATCTAAAAGTGTTGATTTCAATGGTGGGAGGGAGGAGACATTGGACTGTAAATAACATTGGTACCCAAAGATTTATAACCTTTGGGTACTTTGAATCTTTATTGGTTAACCCCAAAATATTAGTATCCAAACTTTTAAAACAAATATTTTAATATACAGAAGGGTAATTATGTGTATCATCATTGGGTATGTACATCAATTTATTGTCCATTGACTTATCCCTTAATTTCCCTGGAAATCCATACTGTTGAGCGTGTGTGCAATGTGTTAACAGGGATAGAACAATGAAAAATAAAAATAAATAGTTCAGAAGGAAAGATTTAAGATTTCATAATATATTTTATCAGAGTTTGATTTTATTTTCTATTGAAGTTATTTATTATTCCTTTTTTACTATTTCTTTTTTTCAGTATGGCTTCGAAACCGATTATTATCCGCTGGATTAGAACCGGTTCAGTCAGCCATATTGAAAAATTATGTCTAGTATCGTATTACAGACAATTTTCCACAAATATTGAAGTTAAAATTATTGAATCAATTCCAGTTTTGTTAACAAAACTGGTTTTCATCTTATAATTTTTTATTTTAATAATCGCGGAAAACTGTATAGGTATAATACGATGCGATAAATAAAGATTCTTCATTTTTCTATCCCTAAGTTGTTAAGTCAAGAAATTTTATGTCTTTAATAAGATTTAAATTGTACGTCTTAAAAATGTCTTAATTTTTCGACCATTTATTTTGGCAATTAAAAGCAAAATTATTAATGAAAATTAAGTTAGTAGTGCCAAGTCTTTAAAATATCTTGAAAATTTGATTTTTTTTATGATTATTCTTAATAAATATGTGTACACCATTTGATCCTTCTCCCAAAAACGTACAAAATTTGTTGTGCGTCAGGCGCGTGATATTATATGTATAAGAGAAAATTTTATTATTAGATATATTTTTATTTTTGAATATTGCAGTAATTTAACCTTGCTTCTAAACCGATTAATATCCGGTGGATAAAAACCGGTTCAGTCGGCTATACTTAAAAATTATGTATATCCATTTTTTTTCGAATATTAAAATCCCCCCCCCCCCCCAAAAAAAAGCTGCTTTATTAATAAATAAAAATATAATATCAAATATGATTTTTTCTCTCTGAAATGTTTTTTAAACATGAACTAAAAATAACCTATGGACTTGTTTTTATTGAAAATTGAGTGCAACAAAAAAAAGTCCACAAAATTTGGATGTTAATATTATTATGATATGAGTGTAAATATTTTATCAAATAAATTCCTTCTCTGCATAATATTTTACTATTCTTTTCTATAATAGCGAAGCTACTCAATAATTACAAATGTCTGTCCGTCCGTAAGTGGAGAAAACGCGATTTTCTCGGCTTCTATTAAAGATAGAAGACTGAAACTTTTTGAAAACATTCCAATCGAAACATTCATGGCGATTGGTAGAGCCAACAAGCGAAATAAATAGAAAATAATATTTAGGGGGCAGATAAAGAAGATAAAAAATACTGTTTTTTTATTAAACTAACTAATGCGTTCCTAGCAGGGACCTAAAGGGATAAGACAATGGCCGATAGATAGAATGATGCACAAAATTACCCCCTTCTGTAGATTATAATTAGTGGTTGAAACGCTTGGACACCCAACTTAATGAACTCCACTAATCAAAATTTAAGTCCCTAAAATTGTTGAGCCAACGAATAACAAAACGTATTATAAAACTTTGGGGACTAGTGTAATAAACAGCCCATTGTCCCCTCCATCCCTAGATAGGACACTAGAAATATAAACTATTTGTGAAATTGTTGAACCAACGAATAACAAAACGTATTATAAACCTTTGGGGACTAGTGTAATAAACAGCCCATTGTCCCCTCCCTCTCTAGATAGAAGGACACTAGAAATATAAACTAATGGGAGATTATTGAACCAACGAATAACAACATGTTATTATAAACCCTCGGGGACTAGTGTAATAAACAGCCCATTGTCCCCTCCCTCCCTGCAAACTTAAGAGATAGAAGGGCACTAGAAATATAAACTATTTGAGACATTGTTGAACCAACGAATAACAATACGTTATTATGAAACTTTGGGGACTAGTGTAATAAACATCCCATTGTCCCCTCCCTCCATAGATAGAAGATATATAAACTATTTGAGAAATTGTTGAACCAACGAAAAACAAAACGTATAATAAACCTTTGGAGACTAGTGTAATAAACAGCCCATTTTCCCCTCCCTCCCTAGATAGGACACTAGAAATATAAACTAATGAAATATTGTTGAACCAACGAAAAACAAAACGTATTATAAAACTTTGGGGACTAGATTAAATTACCCATTGTCCCCTCCCTCCCTAGATAGAAGGGCACTATATATATGTATATACAGTGTGTTTTATTTTATGAGAACTTTTTTGAAAGTAATTTTACCCCACTTATAGTTATCAGAATTTAATGATTAATGGCTTATTTTCTTCGTTTTTTAATGCAATTAATAAAACATTAAAAAAATATTACAGCTTTTGTTAAAAAAGTACAGTAAAATGTAAAATTCAAAACTTAGGTGTCAACCTCTAAAAATGGTTTTAGCGCATTTTTCTTATGTTCAAATCTTCTACCTTTTGCAAGAATGGCTGCAAAACACTTCAAAGTTGAGATCTAGAGCTAAAAATTGATACAGATACTTTTGGGGACATGTACTAGAATGTATCAAAGTTTGCAGGTCATATCTCAATTAGGGAGGAAGTACTGGCCCCCCAAAGTCGACTATTGAAAATCTAATTTTTTACTTGCAAAGGGTAGAAGATTTGAACATAAGAAAAATGCGCTAACACTATTTTTAGATGTTGACACCTAAGTTTTGAATTTTACATTTTACTGTACTTTTTAATTAAAAACTGAAATATTTTTTTAATGTTCTATAAATTGCATTAAAAAACGGAGAAAATAAGCCATTAATCATTAAATTCTGATAACTATAAGTGGGGTAAAATTACTTTCAAAAAAGTTCTCATAAAAAAAACACACTGTATAGACTATTTGATACAGAAAGAGACAGCTTATAAAAAGCTTTTATTGTCAGACAAACAGACGTACAAAAACTTGCATCAAGCCAGGGATCTTAAGGGATAAGACAATGGATGATAAATTAATGTTCATCCCCAATGATGTTCAACAAAACTAACCTTCTTGTAGATTACCAATTAAGATTTAATAAAAGTACCTAAAGTTTTTAATCCAACAAATGATAGAGAATGTTTATAAAACTTTGGGTACCAATATAATTTACAGTCTCATGTTCCCTCCCTCCCTGTAACAGACAGACATAAGTTGAGCAGGGATAAAGGGAAAGGAAATAGGAAAAAAAACAATGGATCTATTATTACTTTTATCTTACTCCAGATTATCATGTACTCTATCAAAGTAATGCTTGTAGCTGGCTAAAATAACGATCTGCCCCCTTTACCCCCTATCCCCTCCCCATCAACTGGATAACAAACTGACCAATAAATGATGTCCATGTTAGCAACCTACATAGTGAAGGGGGTGGGGTGGGGGGGTTAACGAGGGAGGCGAAGCCCCTAAAGGCTAAGGGCGAAGCCAATTATCCAGAATGAAGTTATATATATCTTTTTCTTTGTATGTGTGTTAAGGCCTTGGCCTCTATATCAAGGATCTAAAGGGATAAGACAATAGCCGATTTATCGATGATCCCCAATAATGATACATAAAATTATTCCTTCTGTAGATTGCAATTAGTGGTTGAAACATTATTACAAAGGGGTAATTTTGATTGTTATCATAATGGATGTACATCAATTTATCGTCCATTGTCTTATCCCTTTAAATCCCTGAGAATGGGGCCTCAAAGAAGGCCTAGTTTCTTTTTAGATTATTATACTTACAATTTACTAAATTCCTTTTTATTTACAGTTTGTGCAAAGGATGTCCAAGCTTTTTATTTTTATTTTTGGTCCAATGAGAAGCTTCTTTGTAAAGTAGAACAATATCAATTCAGTGGTTGGCGAGATCCTTCGGTACAAACAAACAGACAAACACAGATATATCCTATTACTTTTTTTATAAGGATGTGTAAATTCGGGTGTGTGTCAACTCTTAAATTAAAGTAACAGCATGTCTGTCTGTTTGTACCGAAGGATCTCGGTAATCGCTGAACCGATATGGTTCTCCTTTACAATATAGCTTCTTATATGTCCTGGGAAGGTTTATAACTATTTTTGGAGAGTGTCCAACCCATCGAAATATTTTTTTGGCAAGAATTTTTTTTCTTGACAGGTTAAGAGAGATTACAATGAGGAAAAAAGTTATATAAAAGGTAGAAAAAAACCATATATGTGTATTTTTTTCTCTCTCTCTTCTCAGGGATCTAAAGGGATAAGACAATGAACTATTGATTTAAATCACCAATAATGACAAACAAAATTAACCATTCGGTTAGAAACTAAGAAATAAAAATTTCAATGAAAGTACCCAATGTTTTTGATAACGAATAAGATAAATTAAAGCTTTGGGTACGAGTGTAATTTACAGTCCAATGTCCCCTCCTTCCCTGGTTGTTATCTCCACAAGGTATTACGTAGCAGCCTCTATCTGTGTCTCTCATTTCAGGGAGGAAGGGAGGGCACATTGGGCTGTAAATTATACTGGTACTCAAAGTTCTATATAAGCTTTTCTATAATTAAGGTCGATCCGTCCGTACGTCACAGTTAGCTCTTTTCGTTAATTTAAACAGGTTAGAATTGTCCTATCGATTCCAAACTTTGCATGATGATTCCTGTAGTAGTTAGGTACAATTTAGAAAGCGTAGCAACTCTATAATCAATACCAGAATGTCCGTATGTCCATTTTAAACATGTCGATTTTGAACTTTTTTTACATCAAATTTTTGTATGTTAAAATTATCCGATTCTTCTGATTTTTTAAAAACTGATTTCTATTACAACCAGGTACAATGTTGTAAGCGAAGCATCTTTATAACAAGTCCCAAAAATGCAAGTATGTCCTTAAACAGTATCATCTATTTATGCAGTTTTGCAACAAATTTACTTACAATATTGTTTGTACTGATGCATTAATATTCTGCTAATTCAGTTCTGACAATCTACAAGTGTTAATGTTCTTTTGTCCTTCCAGCTTTTTTGTCTTAGCTTTTATGGATGTTGTCATCCTTGTTTAATTTCAAGTTGGTTGGTTCAAACTTTTCTACCAATGATTTTAATGTAACAAAAGGGGTAATTTGTTTATCATTATTTGGAATTTTCATCAATTTATCGTCCATTGTCTTATACCTTTGGATCACTGAGGGCAAGCATACATTGGACTGTAAATTATACTGGTACCCAAAGTCTTATAATTTCAATATGACAAAAGGGTGATATTGTTAATCATATTTGGGTTTGTGGTAATGTACAACAATTTATCGTCCATTGTCTTATCCCTTAAGATCCCTGATACATGTGTGTGTGTATGTTTTATTATCTGTGTTCATTCAAGGAGGCAGGGGACATTGGGCTGTTAATTACACTGGTACCCAAAGTTTTATAATCTCTTTATCTTGTTTGTTGGCTCTGATACTTGGTAACTTTTACTAGTTGTTCAAGACTAATAGTGTCTAAACGTTTTAACCAATAAATTTCATCTACCCAAGGGGTATTCTAGTTGGTTATCATTGGTGATGTATAGCAGTTAATCCTCCATTGTCTTATCCCTTAAGATCCCTGGATTTAGTGAATGTTCTTGGTATAATGAATGATGTGGGGATCTAAAGGGATAAGACAATGGACGATAAATTGATGTACATCCCCAATGATGATACACAAAATTAACCCATTCTGTAGATTACAATTAGTGTTTGAAAGGTTTAGACACTCAACTTAATGAACCGACCAATTAAAATTCAATGAAAGTCCCTGAAATTGTAAAGCGAACTGTTTAATAAGAAACATTATTGTAAAACTTTGGGGACTAGTGTAATAAACAGCCCAATATCCTCATGCTGTGGGGAAAAGTCAGAGATCTTAAGGGATAAGACAATCTGTAATGCAAAGTAGAAGGATGTCTGTCTGTAACTTAAAATCACGTTGACCACAGAACCGATTGGGCTCTACTCTTCAGGGATATAGCTACTCGTCGTGCGGTGGTTTTAAGCTATTTTCTTGGGGATTTGGGGCAATATTTCAATAGAAAATATGTACCTAACTGTTCCAGGAATCGTCGTGCTAAGTTTAGAATCAAAAGCACATTTCTAACATGAATAAATTAACGATCAGAACTATCCGTTACAGAGTTTTTACGGACGGACCTACCCTAATTACCTAATTATAGCAACGCTTCGCTTTAAAAAAAAGAAATATAAAAAATATATTAAAAGGTTGAAAAAATATTTATTGTTTAAATATAATGCAATATAACAACTTAACATAACACAGTTTTTTTTTACAATTTTCAAACAAATTTTCTTCCCAGTATTGCTTCAAAACCGATTAATATCCGCTGGATTAGATCCGGTTTCAAGCCATTCTTAAATATCATGTATTGCGCGTATTGTAGACAATTTTCTGCGAATGTTAAAATAAAAATCATAATATTAATACCAGTTTTGTTTGTCCCATGGGGCCGGGTTTTAATCTAATTATTTTATATTTTAATATCCGCGGAAAGCTGTCTATAATACGATACGATAAATAACTATTTTATTTTTCAACAGTCACTCAAAATATTAAAATAATGAAATAAATTATTTATATTTTCTTAATAAATATAATGAATTTTTTAACGATTTGCATTAAATATAAGATGTAGTATGGAAAAGAATTAATAACCCAAGGCATTAAAGGGATAAGACAATTGCCGATAAATTGAGTTACATCCCCAATAATGATACACCAAATTACCCCTTCTGTAAATTAAAATTAGTTGTTGAAACGTATGAACACTCAAATTAATGTACGAACCAATTAAAATTTACCTATTTCCCAAAGTATTTAAGCTAACGAATAAGAAAACGTTATTATAAAACTTTGGGGACTAGTGTAATAAACAGCCCATTGTTCCCTTTCTCTTTCTGTATATATTACCCATTATCATCTCTCTTATAGCATAAAACCTTCCCTAGCATCCATTATAAATTGTACAGTCCAGCCGTTTTCGGGGTCTTAGTTATGCATACATACAAAGTTTTATAATAATGTTTTCTTATTCGTTAGCTTATCAACTTTTGCGACTTTTCTTCAATTTTTATCGGTTGGTTCATTAAGTTGAGTATCCAAATATTTCAACCTCTAATTGTAATCTACTGAAGGGGTAATTTTGTGTATCATCATAGGGGATGTACATCAATCTATCGCCCATTGTCTTATCCCTTTAGATTCCTGCAGACAAACAGACATCCTGTTACTTTATACACTCGATATTTATACATTCTATGCTTTGATCGGACTTTCTTGTTGCGTCGTTGAAATCGCTGACGTTGAACTTGCGGCTGCAGCTGGCGGCTGGCCGCTAGTTGTGGCAGAGGCTGCAGCTGTCGTTGAGGCGTTAGACGCCGCTGATCGTTTTCTTCCTTCACCACGCTGAAAAAAAATTAACCTTTGAATTAAGTAACAGGATCTCTTTGTGTGTATGTGTGTGTGTATGTATCAAAATATCTCGTTAACCGCTAAACCGATATGGTTCTCCTTTACAACGTAGCTTCTACCGTAGGTCCCATGAAGGTTTATAACTACTTTGGGGATGGGCATGACTACCCTCCCAAGAAATATCACCTAAAGAAAAAATTACCCCAACACCCAAAAAAAAGTATAGTTATTTCTCATATTCATTCAAATCCGGTGGATAGGAACCGGTTCTCATCCATACGAAAAAACTATGTCTAGCATCGTATTATATCAAGCTTTCTACGAATATAAAAATGAACAATCGAAAGATTAAACAGTTTTTTTAGCCGGTGCCTTCGGCACCTCGGGGCAAAAAAACTAGTTTTATTCCTAAAATTGTACATTCTATATCCGCGGAAAGCCGTTTATAATACGATGATTATAATCTTATGATTGTACCTTTTTATATTCGTAGAAAGCTGGATATAATACGATGCTAGACATAGTTTTTTCGTATGGATTCAAATGAATACGAAAAAATCTATAGGGACATTCTTTTCGCGTAATTCCGTTAAGTACGGTGTTGGGTTGTAGTCAAATGCTCTTATTAAGTCAAAGTGTTCTTAATATAATTATAATCAAATGTATATATACTAGCGGCTTCGCCCCTAGCCTCTAGGGGCTTTGCCCCAAGAGGTTTGATCAAACTATTTTTTCGTGTTTTAGATTTAAAAGAAAATTTTTAAAAATATTTTAAGGGGGGGGGGGTGTGAGATAAATATGAGAAGCTACCCTGTAAAGGAGAACCCGATCGGTTCAGCGGTTAGGGAGATTTTTCGCAACAAACAAACAGACAGACATCGTTCCACTTGGTATTATAGAAGATGAAATGGCCCATAGTTAAAATCAGTTTGACTTAATAAGAGCATTTAACAACAACAACAACCCAATTCTAACTTTATGGAATTACGCGAAAAAATGACCCTCTTTTTATTTCAAAAATTTAAATTGGGAAAGATGTCGACACCCACCCCATCTTTACTATTTCTTTCAAAAAAAAAAATGGGGGTGGGGCGTATCCGCTATTTTGAAAACTAGCGGCTACACCGCTAGCATCTAGGGGCTCTACATTTGTAATAATATGGAACGGCAAAAAAATAGCCGAAAACCATACCAGACTTCTATAATGAAATAAAATAGGCTAAAACCACTCCGAGCGAGACCTATACGAATTATCACTGCAAAGGAGGAACATATCAGTTTCGAGGTTAGTGAGATCCTTCGCTACAGACAAAAGAAGCTTATTACTTTATGTAATAGGATAAGGGAATTGGAAAAGACTATAGCGTAACGGACTAGAAGAAAGACACCGTTCTTTAAGGATACAACATCCATAAAAGCGAAGCACTGAAAATGTAGGACAAACGGACATTAACACTAGTATAGTATAGTGTCAGAACTAAATAATCAGAATATAAATGTATAAGAGTTAAAGCCAAATTGTAAGTAAATTTGTTCAAAAACTGCTTGATACAAGATAATGTTTATGGACTTGGACATACTTACATTTTTAAGGACTTGATTATAGAGTTCCTTCGCTTATAACATTATACTTTCTTGTCCCAGGAATCAATATACCAAAATTCAGATCAATCGGATGATTATATCACATAAAAATTTGTTGTTAAAAAAGTTAAAAAATCAACAAGTTTAAAATAGACGTATGGACATTTTAGTAATGATTATAGAGTTGCTACGCTTTCTAAATCGTACCTAACTACTAAAGAAATCACCATGCAAAGTTTGAAATCGATAGGACAATTCTAACATGCCTAAAATAACAAAAAAGCTATCCATTACGGACGGACGTACGGACGTATTATAGAAAAGCTTCGCTTTTAAAAATCTTACCGTTTGTAATGGTTTGCTGGTAAGCTTTGCTTTCAGTTGTGCTTGTGTTGGGGGCGTGTAACCTATTATCTTTGTTACATTACCTAAACAATATTAGTTATTTATTATTCGTGGAAAATTGTCTATAATACGATGCTATACATGATTTTTCAGTTGTGATTGTGTGGGGGGGCGTGTAGCCAATAATCTTTGTTACATTACCTAAACATTAATAGTTATCTATTATTCGTGGAAAAGTGTTTGTAATACGATGCTATACATGATTTTTCAGTTGTGCTTGTGTGAGGGATGTGTATCCGATAATCTTTGTTACATTACCTAAACAATATTAGTTATTTATTATTCGTGGAAAAGTGTTTGTAATACGATGCTATACATGGTTTTTCAGTTGTGATTGTGTGGGGGGCGTGTAGCCGATAATCTTTGTTACATTACCTAAACATTAATAGTTATTTATAATTCGTGGAAAATTGTCTATAATACGATGCTATACATGGTTTTTCAGTTGTGATTGTGTGGGGGGCGTGTATCCAATAATCTTTGTTACATTACCTAAACATTAATAGTTATTTATTATTCGTGGAAAAGTGTTTGTAATACGATGCTATACATGATTTTTCAGTTGTGCTTGCGTGAGGGGCGTGTAACCGATAATCTTTGTTACATTACCTAAACATTAATAGTTATTTATTATTCGTGGAAAAGTGTTTGTAATACGATGCTATACATGATTTTTCAGTTGTGCTTGACAATGACCGATAATTTGATGTACATCCCCAATGACGAGACACAAAATTAACCCTTCTGTGGATTGTGTGTGTGTGTGTGTGTGTGGGGGGGGGGCGTGTAGCCAATAATCTTTGTTACATTACCTAAACAATATTAGTTATTTATTATTCGTGGAAAAGTGTTTGTAATATGATGCTATACATGATTTTTCAGTTGTGCTTGACAATGACCGATAATTTGATGTACATCCCCAATGACGAGACACAAAATTAACCCTTCTGTGGATTGTGTGTGTGTGTGTGTGTGGGGGGGGGGGGGCGTGTAGCCAATAATCTTTGTTACATTACCTAAACATTAATAGTTATTTATTATTCGTGGAAAAGTGTTTGTAATACGATGCTATACATGATTTTTCAGTTGTGATTGTGTGGGGGGCGTGTATCCAATAATCTTTGTTACATTACCTAAACATTAATAGTTATTTATTATTCGTGGAAAAGTGTTTGTAATACGATGCTATACATGATTTTTCAGTTGTGATTGTGTGGGGGGCGTGTAACCAATAATCTTTGTTACATTACCTAAGCATTAATAGTTATTTATTATTCGTGGAAAAGTGTTTGTAATACGATGCTATACATGATTTTTCAGTTGTGATTGTGTGGGGGGCGTGTAACCAATAATCTTTGTTACATTACCTAAACATTAATAGTTATTTATTATTCGTGGAAAAGTGTTTGTAATGCGTTGCTAAACATGATTTTTCAGTTGTGATTGTGTGGGGGGCGTGTAACCAATAATCTTTGTTACATTACCTAAACATTAATAGTTATTTATTATTCGTGGAAAAGTGTTTGTAATACGATGCTATACATGATTTTTCAGTTGTGCTTGTGTGAGTGGCGTGTATCCAATAATCTTTGTTACATTACCTAAACATCAATAGTTATTTATAATTCGTGGAAAAGTGTTTGTAATACGATGCTATACATGGTTTTTTAGTTGTGATTGTGTTGGGGGCGTGTAGCCGATAATCTTTGTTACATTACCTAAACATTAATACTTATTTATTGCATCGTATTATAGACAGCTTTCCGCGGATATTAAAATGAAAAATTATAAGATTAAGACCAGTTTAATTAGCCACAAGTGATTTATTTTTTTGTTATTCGTGTAAAATTGTCTGTAATACGATGCTATACATGATTTTTTAAAATGAATGAGAACCGGTTCTAATCCAGCTGATATTAATCGGTTTCGAAGCCATACTGGAAAATAGATTAAAGTTCAAGGACAACACAGAGCTTATTATTGAGCGGGGTAAAATGAGGGGTTTCAAATGTTTTAGGAGGGGGGGGGGGGGATTTAATGCAGCCCTTCCCGGGACCCATGAGAAGCTACACTGTTAAGGAGAACCCAGTCGGTTCAGCGATAAGCGAGATCCTTCGGTACAAACAGACAGACAGACATCCGATTACTTTATTATAAGGATTGTAGCTTCGCGGCTAAAAATATAAAAGTATTACCTACAGCTTTGGTTCTTCCCTCGCGGAAAACTAATTTCTGTCCAACCTTCAAGTACTCAGGATTCTTTACAAACCTAAACATTAACAATTATTCTACTACACAAAGTAGTAAAAGCTTGTCTGAAACTTAAGATCTCAATAACTATACTACTGAACCGATTTTTTAAGTAAGCTTCACTAAGCTGCTATTATGATTTTAGATCATTCTTATTTTTCAGATTTAAGTTATGGGAAGGTTTTAAGCTATTTTTCTAGCACATTTCTGCATCTTAGAATAAAGAGTCCCTAAAGGTTTGGGGTGTAGCCTCTATTATTAGTATGTAATATCAAACAAGTGCCCCGAGCATTTAAAGGGGTAGAAAAATAGCCTAAAATCATTAAAAGGATTAAATCTATATAAAATTACTTGTAATTACTCAATATAATAGGATTAGGTATATATAAAGTAAATAATTTTTTTGAATGTCAGATAAGATCCTACTTAACACTGAACCTGAAAATTCACTTTGCTTCCAAGTGCTACTATAAAATCGTAAGTTTTAATTTGATAGATTTAGGAACACATTACTCTCATAAGTGTACAAACTGCCCCCCCCCCTCCCTCCCAACCATTTCTAGGCGGCAGTCGACTTCCAACTTACTTGAACAGTACTTGAGCTTTGTCGCCGGTTCTTAGGCAGTCGGCCGACATTCTGATTATAGACGCCGTTTGTCTTATTGATCCACAATGTACCATGGCCTAATAAGAAAAAAAACATTTCATAAATCTTTTTAATATGAAATACGCGAAAGAATCTTTTTCTAATATGGCTTTCAAACCGATCAATATCCGCTGGATTAGCCATACTAGCCATGGTTCTCAGCCATACTGAAAAATCATTTACAGCATCGTAAATTCGAATATAAAATTAGCCGACATTCTGATTATAGAGGCCGTCTGTCTTATTGATTCACATTGGACCATGGTCTATAATTTTTTACCCCCCCCCCCCCCCCTAATAAAAAGCTTGGACGTCCTTGACTATAACATACATGTATAATATATAATTATTTCTCGCATCGTATTATAAACAGCTTTACGCGGATTTAAAATGTACAATTATAAGATTAAAACCAGTTTTTTAAGCCCCGAGATGCCGAGAATCT
>NC_137273.1:525000-545620 GCF_053477335.1 Acartia tonsa
CTTCTTTAGTGAGAAACTGGCTGTTTGTCCGCTTTTTACTTCATTTACAGGCATCCGCTTGCGATGGATAGATTTCACTAAAAAAATAAGAAAGATCAAGAAAACAAGGATGACAACATCCATAAAGGCGAAACTCTTAAATGGTAGAACAATCGAACATTAACAATTGTAGAGTGTCAGAACTGAAAAAGCATAAGCAAATTCATAGCAAAACTTATTGAATGCAAGATACTGTTTAAAGACATACTTACAATTTTAGTACTTGATTATAGAGAAACTTTGCTTGGAAGATTGTACTATGTTGTCCTAGGAATCAATATTCAAAAAATAGGATGAATAGGATAATTATATCACATGAAAAATTGTTGTAAAAAAACTTTTCTTCTTCGATGGATTAACAACTTTTATTGAATTTTTATTGGTTTGTTAATTAAGTTGAGTGTATAAACATTACAACCACTAATTGTGATCTACAGAAGGGGTAATCATTTTGTGTGTCATCATTGAGGATGTACATCAATTTATCGTCCATTGTCTTATCCCTTTTGATCCATGTATTTTATAGCTATTTATCGCTCCGTATTAAAGACAGCTTTCCGCGGATATTATGCGGTCCTAATCCAGCGGATTGTAAGCGGATTTTACCTGACAACTGTTGGAAGTGTCCCAGCGGATCAGGACCAAGTAGTAGGTTGTCATTATTCTTGATGGTGCCCCTAAAAACATAATAACAGTTATATATCAGCTTTCTGCGGATATTAATATGAAAAACCTTAAGATTAAAACTAGTTTTGTTAGCCCTAAGGGGCCAAAGACTAGCCGCAGATCCTATATGGTTTTCCTTTACAATTTATCATTCCTGGGAAGGTTTCTAACTATTTTGGGGAGGGTACCACCACCCTTCTATGAGAAATACCCACTAGAAAAATATGATCCCCTCCAAAAAAATTGTCATAATCCAGCAGGTTATTAATCAGTTTCGAAGCCATACTGAAAAAAAGGGGAAAATGAATCTGAATCGAATCATAATATTATCGAAATAAAATATTGTTCAATATAAAATATGTGTAAAAATAGAAAATAGAAATGAAAGGATTTAAAGCAATAAGACAATGACCGATACATTGATATACATCCTTAATGATGACACACAAAATTACCCCTTCTGTAATAATATAGCGGATATTAATCAGTTTCGAAGCCATACTGAAAAATAGGGAAACATGAATCTGAACCGAACCATAATATTATTGAAATAATATATTGTTCAATATAAATTAAATATGTGTAAAAATAGAAAATAAAAATGAATGTTTTTCGCGGGGATCTAAAGGGATACGACAATAACCTATAAATCCCTAATGATGACACACAAAATTACCCCTTCTGTAGTTTACAATAGTGGTTGAAACGTTTGGACACTCAACTTAATGTACCAACCAATCAAAATTTAATAAAGTCCCCAAAGTTGTTAAGCCAACGAATAAGAAAACGTTATTATAAAACTTTGGGGACTAGCCCAATGTCCCCTTCCTTACTGATATGAAACAAACCATAATATTTTTGTAATAATATACAATATTATTCAATATCAGTGAGGGAGAAGACATTGAGCTGTTAATTACATTAGTTAGTCCCCAAAGTTTTTTAATACCGTTTTCTTATTTGATAGCTTAATAACTTTAGGGGTTTTTATTGAATTAGACGTTTAGACCACTAATTGTAATCTACAGAAAGGGTTATTTTGTGTATCAGCATTGGGGATGTACATCAAATTTATTGGCCATTGTCTTATCTATTTAGATCCCAGATCCTTGGTTCAATATAAAAAATGTAAAAATATAAAATAAAAATGAATGCTTTTCGTGTACTTTCCATTTGCCTTATGGAAAAAAACCATAACAAGTAATTATCAATATTTTAGATTAAGAACTCATAAAACTGAGACGGACAAACGAACGTACACATCCTAGTTGTGCCATCCTATTACATAGTACCTAGAAAAGTTTTTTGTCTGAAGCATAAGATCTCAATAACTACGGAACCGAAAGGGTTCTTCATTTTGGGCAAGCTTCACAGAGGTCCTGCTGTAGTTTTAAGTTTTGGGTTGATTGTAAGCTTTTTTTTCGAATTCATTCGAATCCTGTGGATAGGAACCGGTTCTCATCCATACGAAAAAACTATGTCTATCATCGTATTATATCCAGCTTTCTACGAATATAGAAATGTACAATCATAAGATTAAAACTAGTTTTTTTAGCCCGTGCCTTCGGCAACTCGGGGCTAAAAAAACTAGTTTTAATCTTATAATTGTACATTCTATATCCGCGGAAAGCGGTTTATAATACGATGAAAGAAATAACTATTTCTAGCCCCTCTAACCATGTTTAATACAATTACAGAGCCTCTAGGGGCGTAGAAACTTGTTATAAATTAATGTTATTCCAAAATAATGAATGCTGATAAAGTTACATGAACGGCCAAATTACAAAAATATTTTCCAATTAAGAACTCTATTTTCCATTTTATACCAGGAAAGTTTTTCATGAATAGTTGGATATGTAAATTATGGGCGCAGCACCAGAATTTTTATTTTTTTTACCTACCTAATTTTTATTTTTTATTAAAAAAAAAATACCTCATGGGCCACAGCTGGTAATTTTCATAAGGCAATACAAACTCAAATTATAAAATGAATGTAGCACTGTTTCTTTATATGTAGATGATCATTTTATTTTTGATACACCCTGGAATCTAAAGGGATAAGACAATGGACGATAAATCAATGTACATCCCAAAAAATGATACACAAAATACCCCTTCTGTAGATTACAATTAGTGGTCTAAACGTCTAATTCAATAAAAGTCCCCAAAGTTGTTAAGACAACGAATCAGAAAACGTTATTAAAAGACTTTGGGGACTAGTGTAATAAACAGCCCATTGTCCCCTCTCTCTCTGAATATATCAATCCCTTTTTCTCTACCTCAGAGTAAAGTTGGTAATAGTTATTTCTTTCATCGTATTATAAACGGCTTTCCGCGGATATAGGATGTACAATTATAAGATTAAAACCAGTATTTTAGCCCCGAGGTGCCGAAGGCACGGGCTAAAAAAACTGGTTTTAATCTTATGATTGTACATTTTTTTATTCGTAGAAAGCTGGATATAATACGATGCTAGACATAGTTTTTTCGTATGGATGAGAACCGGTTCCTATCCACCGGATTCGAATGAATACGAGAAAAGAGTTTTATGGGCAAAATAGACATTCATTCATTCTCTACAGGGATAGGACAATGGTCGATAAATTGATGTACATCCCCAATGATGTTGAACAAAATAACCCCTTTTGTTGATTAAAATTAGTGGTTGAAACATTTAGACACTCAACTACATGAACCAACGAATCAAATTCAATAAAAGTCCCCAAGGTTCTGAATGGGAAAACGTAATCATGAGACTTTGGGGACTGTTGTAATAAACAGCCCAATGTCTCCTCCCTCCCTGATGAATTATATAAATATAACCAAAATAAGGAAAAATAGAAGGAAAAAGTTTGTGTTGGTAAAATTAAAGAATATAAAAATATACGTGGATATTATGACGGCGGAAAAATTGTCGTCAATTTAGGTTGCTAACATGGAAATTACTTATTGGTCAGTTCGTTCATTCAGTAGGAGGGGAGTAAATTGGGTTTATGGGTGGATGGGGGGTTGGGGGGCGTAATTTTAGCCATCTACAAGTTTTACTTTATTAGAATGTAACTTGATGTAAAATCTAAGTAATAAAAAATCCATTAGAAGTAAGTTAAGACCAATTGTTATAATAACGAGTATGACAACATCCATAAAAGCGAAGCTCTGAAATGGTAGGACTAACATTAACACTTGAGTAGAGTGTCAGAACTAAAAAATCAGAACATAAATGTATTAAAGTCGAACGAAACTAAATTGTAAGTAGAACTGTAGAAAAACTGCTTCAAATACAGGATATTGTTTAAAGACATACTTACATTTTTAGGACTTGAATATAGAGATGCTTTGCTTATAACAATGTACTTTGTTGTCCTAGGAATCAGTATTCCAAAAATAAGACCAATCGGATAATTTTATCGCATAAAAATTTGTTGTTAAAAAAGTTAAAAAGCAACATGTTTAAAATGGACGTACGGACTTTCTGGTAACGATTATAGAGTTGCTTTGCTTTCTAAATCGTACCTAACTCCTATAGGAACCATCATGCAAAGTTTGAAATCGATAGGACAATTCAAACATGTCTAAATTAACGAAAAGAGCTATCTATTACGGACGGACGTACGGACGGACCGACCCTAATTATAGAAAAGCTTCGCTTAATTAGACCAATAGTAACACAGTGTAGGAACAATCTGTTCATATTAATGTTTGGAAAGTGTCCACATTATGGAACGTTATCATATAATCCATAATCTAACACTATATTCCTTTATTTCCATTTATAGGATTGGCCATATGGACTATATATATTTACTAGCGGTTGTGCCCCTAGCATCTAGGGGCTCTGTACCAAAAGGAGTAAGTAAAGATAGAAAAATAGAAAAAAACTTTCTTTGACTAATAGCTAAAAAATAGTCTAAAACCATCCTGTGACCTATGTGATGATTCCTTAAATTGGAGAACTTTATTAGTTCAGTAGTAATTAAAATCTTTAAATACAGAACACAAAAAACTATTACTTTTTATTGTAGGATTGTCTTACTTGAAGCAAGTGCCAGAAACTACAGTACCCACGCCAGGGACTGAATATGTGTCGTCAATTTGAAATTCTGCTGGTTCATTGTCTAAATAAAAACAAGAATATTTAAATCCAAAGTTATAATGAGAAATTAGTTTTTCAGTACAGCTTTGAAACCGATTAATATCCGCTGGATTATAACCGGTTCTAAGCCATACTGAAAAATAATGTATAGCATCGTATTACAGACAATTTTCTATGAATATTAAAATAAAAACTATAATATTAATACCAGTTTATTTGGCTGTGCATTCGGCCTCTCGTGGATATGGAACAAATCTTTTAGTTTTATTATCCGCGGAAAGCTGTCTATAATACGATGCGAAAAATTAATATTAATTCACTAAAATCATAGACACGCATGGGGCAATGGACTATTTATAATAAACAAAATATCCCTAATTTAAATTTAAATTATTGTAAATGTACTACCCAGTCAAGATTCTATATTAACCCCATGATTAACTAAATTGAAAATAAGAGGGGGGGGGGATAGTTTTCTGAAATATGATTTTTTCCTAGGCTAGTTTAGGTTATATTGGGTACTGGGTAGCCCCGCTGGGATTAGACATAAATTCTAACCTGTGTTTGGACTTCGCGTTGATAACAAATTGAGGAACATCTTCAGGAAATCCAGGTTTTCTCCAGTCACGTTGGACACCTACAATTATAAAGAATCTAGAGGGATAATACATAACCAATGATGATAAACTAAATTACCCCTTTAGTAGATTATGATTAGTGGTTGAAACGTTTGATCATTCAACTTAATGATCCAACCAACCAAAAATCACTAAAGTCCCCAAAGTTGTCAAGTCAAATAAATTAAAAACGTTAATATAAAACTTTGGGGACTAGTGTAATAAACAGTCCATTGTCCCCTCCCTCCCTGGTTGGTAACGCACCCTGTAATTGAGATTACCTGGAAGATTGGGCACAACCGTTCAGATACAAAGTTGGTGGCAGATATGACAACATCATCAGCTGATTTTACCATTACAGGTACCTATATACATACATAGATAGATAGATACAAAGGTACCTAGATAGATAGATAATCATCAGCTGATTTTACTATAACAGGTACCTAGTAGATAAATGAGTCCTTATATAAAAGTAACAGGATGTGTGTGTGTGTGTCTGAGCGTACCAAAAAATCTTGGTAACCGCTTAACCGATATGGTTTTCTTTAAGTAAAACTTTTTCTTTTTAGAACCAAATTAAAAGTTGGGTGTTTTGACACTTTCCGCTCTTTATACACTCAAGGGGTCCTAAAGGATAATAACAAATTAGTTTAGATAAATTGCAGGGTTCAGCAGCCACGCGTCAGCCGCTTGAAGGCCTCAGTAAAATATTATAACTTTAAAATTCAGAGGTGAATTCTTAAAAAACTTTTACCCCACTAAAATCAGTGTCCACTAAAATCAGTTTGCCCCACTAAAATCAGTAGGGCAAACTAAAAATTTAGAGGGGATAATTTTGACCCACTAAAAATTTTAGTGAGGCAAACTGATTTTAGTGGGGCAAAGGTTTTTCTTTAAGAATTTACCTCAGGTGGGTGTCTAAACCTGTTCCCAAACAGGCAATCCATCTTTTCGGAATTTTTTAATTGCACCCAAGCGTAGCCCTGATAAATAGGGCCATTTTTTTCGTGTAATTCCGTAAAATTGGATGTAAGGCTTCAGTCAAATGCGCTTATTAGTTCAATCTGTTCCTAATTATGCGTTTAATTATACTGTGCGTTTGGCCAATATTATGAACAGTTTGACCTTATAAGCGCATTTGACTGGAACCTTTACGGAATTACGCGAAAAAAATGACCCTCGTAGCTAAAAAAAAAAGTTACCTTTCTACAACCCGGAGATTTCAAAATTTTCACAAGAAGTTTCAGAGTTTCCTAAAGAAAAAAAAATATTATTCTTATATACAAGTAACAGAATGTCTCTGTCTGTCTGTCTGTCTGTTCTAGGTTGCACATGCACATTGATATTGATGGACTAAGGTATGTTTAAGGGATCTTAAGCGATAAGACAATAGACCCCAAATTTTTCCTCAATTATTGGTTGAAATGTTTGGTCACTGCTTGTTTCAACCAAGATTTTTAAAAAGTATCCAAAGTACTCAAAGTCAACAAATGTGAAACTTAATTAATAAAACTTTGGGAACGTAAACATACATAACCTTATTATAGAAGAACGTAGCTTCTAATGAATTAACTTCTTACCTGTAATACGTTCGGTGGACTCATATCTATTGGTTGAAAAGTTTAAATCATGCAATCAAGATTTAATAAAAGTACTCAAAGTTTTTAAGTCAACCAATGTGAAACCTTATTAATAAAACTTTGGGTACCTGTAGAACATTAGCTGGACTCATATCTATTTTGGTTACCACCACAAACACAGGCACACTGAAAAAGTTTTTTTTATATCGAATCGTCTTATAGACAGCTTTCCGCGGATATTAACATAAAAAAATATTAAATCCAGTTTGGTCAGCCCGGAGGGGCAAAAGGCCCTGGCTAACAAAACTGGTATCAATTTTATGATTTTTGTTTTCATATTCATGGAAAATTGTCTGTAATACGGTGCTATACATGATTTTCAGTATGAAAACAATTTTAATATGAATAATTGAATATGCAAATATGAACGGTTTAAAATGAAAAACGATTAAAAAGATTGTCTTTCGGGATAAATCTTAACTCCTTGCTAACCACAGAACCGATTGGATCCTTCTATTCAGAGGAAATCACAACTGGTTGTAACATGATTTAAGGCTAGTTAATTGGAGGTTTGATATTCAGAATAAATAACTAACAACGAAAAATTTCTGTTTTACTGGCCACAACGGGGCGAAGGTTAAGGCCAATAGAATAGGTAGGTATTAACTGTTTCTGTATTTTCCGTGGAAAACTTCTGTAATGCATTACGAAAAATGATTTTTCGAATGGCTCAGAACCGGAAATTAATCGGATTCGGAGCCAAACCAACCACCACTGGAAGTAATTGTCGTCAATTTGAGTTGCTAAAATGGACCTCATTTATTATCATACAGTAGGAGGGGAGGGATGGGGTATTGTTATTTAAGCCAGCTGCGAGTATCTTTATTAGAGTACATACAAATTTGTTGCAACATTCAGGTAAATGTATATCAATTGATTTTGTTTACATTTTACAGAGATCTAAAGGGATAAGATGATGGATGATAATTTAGAAGTTACCTTAAAGCTAAGGCCAAGCCTAGATGCTCTTTCGTCATCCCAACAATACCAGCATTAGCACCCACCATCAACATTCCAAAGTCGGGCGCGTGACCAGTCATTCCGAATACTGCAACAAATTAGTGGTTAAAACGTTTGAACACTCAACTTAATAACACACCAGGGATCAAAAGGTAGAAGACAATGGCCGAAAAATTGATAAACATCCCCACAAAATTACGCCTGTGTAGATTACAATTAGTAGTTTATACTTTTGGACACTCAACTTAATAAATCAACCAATTAAATTCAGTCCCCAAAGTTGTTGAGCCGACGCATAAGTAAGCACTTTATGAAATTTTGGGGACTAGTATAATAACCATCCCAATGTCCTTTTCGTCCCCCCTGCAAAAAAAATTAGTTTTCACGACAACGTCAGAGATAAGATAATGAAAGATAAAGTAATTATTCCGCAATATTGAGCCTAATGTTTCATAAAATTTGCATAAAAACGATAACATCCATGATCAGCGAAGACCAAAAATATCCAGGTGATTTAAAGTAACCCCCCCCCCCCCACCCTGATACAGAAAAGATAAGCATGTAGTTTTCAGACAGCGTTCATGGCTTAGTTACCAAAGTTTCAAAGCAAACAAATGGAAATTTATTTATAAAAACTTTGGGTACCTGTAGTTTTCAGGTATAAAACTTTGGGTACCTGTAGTTTTCAAGTATAATACTTTGGGTACCTGTAGTTTTCAGGTATAATACTTAGGGTACCTTTAGTTTTCAGGTATGAAAACTTTGGGTACCTGTAGTTTTCAGGTATAAAACTTTTGGTACCTGTAGTTTTCAGGTATAAAAACTTTGGGTACCTGTAGTTTTCAGGTATAAAAACTTTGGGTACCTGTAGTTTTCAGGTATAAAAACTTTGGGTACCTGTAGTTTTCAGGTATAAAAACTTTGGGTACCTGTAGTTTTTAGGTATAAAACTTTGGGTACCTGTAGTTTACAGGTATAAAAACTTTGGATACCTGTAGTTTTCAGATATAAAAACTTTGGGTACCTGTAGTTTTCAGGTATAAAAACTTTGGGTACCTGTAGTTTACAGGTATAAAAACTTTGGATACCTGTAGTTTTCAGGTATAAAAACTTTGGGTACCTGTAGTTTTCAGGTATAAAACTTTGGGTACCTGTAGTTTTCAAGTATAATACTTTGGGTACCTGTAGTTTTCAGGTATAATACTTAGGGTACCTTTAGTTTTCAGGTATGAAAACTTTGGGTACCTGTAGTTTTCAGGTATAAAACTTTTGGTACCTGTAGTTTTCAGGTATAAAAACTTTGGGTACCTGTAGTTTTCAGGTATAAAAACTTTGGGTACCTGTAGTTTTCAGGTATAAAAACTTTGGGTACCTGTAGTTTTCAGGTATAAAAACTTTGGGTACCTGTAGTTTTTAGGTATAAAACTTTGGGTACCTGTAGTTTACAGGTATAAAAACTTTGGATACCTGTAGTTTTCAGATATAAAAACTTTGGGTACCTGTAGTTTTCAGGTATAAAAACTTTGGGTACCTGTAGTTTACAGGTATAAAAACTTTGGATACCTGTAGTTTTCAGGTATAAAAACTTTGGGTACCTGTAGTTTTCAGGTATAAAAACTTTGGGTACCTGTAGTTTTCAGGTATCGTTCATGGCCCGCCAGGTCAATAAATGTTATCACTTTGGAGGATTCTTCACAAACCTAAATGATATCGCATCGTATTATAGACAGCTTTCCGCGGATATCAAAATAAAGAAAAATTAAGATTAAATTCAGTTCTGTTAGCCTCGAGGGGCCGTAGCCACGGGTCTAATAAAACTGGTTTTAATTTTATGATTTCTATTTTAATATTCGTGAAAAGTTGTTGGTTTCCGTATGGCTGAGAACTGGTTCTAATCAAGCGGATATTAATCGGTTTCGAAGTCATACTGTAATAAATGTTATCACTGTAGTAGAGTGAATGGACGGACAAACGAACATACATAAGATATATTCTATAGAGTAGCTGCGCTACCAAAACAAAGGATTTACCTTAACCCAATCTGGAGAATAATAAGAACCTTGGAAATCATACAAACGAACGGACGGACAAACGAACAGACATTATTTATACATTCTATAGAGTAGATGCGCTACCAAAACAAAGGTTTTACCTTAACCCAATCTGAAGAGCCATAATAAGGTTTATTAACCACTGAACCTTTGGGAGTTAAACAAACGAACGGACGGACAAACGAACAGACATTAAGATATATTCTATAGAGTAGCTGCGCTACCAAAATAAAGGATTTACCTTAACCCAATCTAAAGAGCCATGATCGGGTTTGTTAACCACTGAACCAATTGGAATCATATAACGAATGGACGGACAAACGAACAGACATAAGATATATTCTATAGAGTAGCTGCGCTACCAAAACAAAGGATTTACCTTAACCTAATCTAAAGAGCCATGATCGGGTTTGTTAACCACCGAAACTTTTAAAGTCATGCAAACGAACGGACGGACAAACGAACAGACATTAAGATATATTCTATAGAGTAGCTTTGCTACCAAAACAAAGGGTTTCCCTTAACCCAATCTAGAGAGCCATTGTTAGGTTTATTAACCACTGAACCTTTGGGAGTTAAACAAACGAATGAACGGACAAACGAACATACATAAGATATAATCTATAGAGTATCTGCGCTACTTAAGCAAAGTGTTACCTTAACCCAATCTAAAGAGCCATGATCAGGTTTGTTAACCACTGAACCATTTGTAATCATACAAACGAATGAACGGACAAACGAACAGACATAAGATATAATCTATAGAGTAGCTGCGCTACCAAAACAAAGGTTTTTACCTTAACCCAATCTAAAGAGCCATGATCGGGTTTGTTAACCACTGAACCTTGGGAATCGAACCCGAGAATATCGTTTCCAACACTCGACGTCCTAAAAGAATTTTTTTATTTGAATTTTTAAGGTTATTTTAATAATGGATATATTATTACTTGGATCTTACACCAGATTTTTATGTTCCCGATGAAAGTGAAAGTTGCAGCGGGCTAAAATAACGGTGCCCCCCTTTTTCCCATCCCCTCCCATCCTGCTAGATGAACGAACTGACCAATCATGTTAGCAAGCTAAATTGACTACAATAATATCCACTACGTATAATAATATAAAACATCCATTTTTATAATACACAAGATAAACTTTATTTTTAGGGTCAATTTTCTAGGGATGGTGTAAGTGTCTTTCCATAAAACAGTAATATACCTTCCCTGGAACTATAAGAAGCTTCACTGTAAAGGAGACTCATATCAGTTAAGCGGTTAGCGAGATCCTTAGCTACACACATAAAGTCAGATATACTTCCTGTTACTTTTTTATAAGGCTTGCACATGCACATATTGTTTAGATATTTAACTTTATTTAAAATTTAAAGTAGTAAGGATTTTTTTTCTCTGAAGTTTAAGATCTTAATAACTACTGAACTGATTGAGTTCTCTACTTTAGTTAAGCTTTTTATAGGTCCCGTGATGGTTTTAGGCTATTTCATTTTCATATTTAGGTCTTTGGATGGTTTTAAGCTATTTTTCTAGTCCCTTTCTTTTCAACTTTAAATACTAAGCCCCTAGATGCAAGGGACGCAGCCGCATTTTAATATGAAGGGGGCTATTTGCTCAAATTTGAACTTTGAGGGAAACCGCCATAAACCTACCTTCCAGATTCAGCTTCGTGTTTGTGTCGGAATAATTTCTGTCTTGCAAATCCTCTAAAAATTAAATAAATTGTCACATTCTATTAAATATTCCATTATTTATACCTATCTTCTTCCATTCATTTTTGTTTGTTTTATTTTATTGTATATTTTTATATCTTTCATATTGTCCATTTTGTATCTTATAGTCTGTCCGTTCGTAATTTTTCTTTTTTTTTGGTAAGATTCCTCTCGGGAGGGTATGAGAAGCTACATTGTAAAGAACCATATCGGTTCAGCGGTTAGACAGTTCAGACAGACAGAACATATTACTTTATAACAAGGATATGTGTGTGTCTATGTGTCTGTCTGTCTAACTGTCTGTCTGTCTGTCTAACTGTCTGTCTAACTGTCTGTCTGTCTGTCTGTCTGTCTATCTATCTATGTATGTCTCCCACCTTCCATTATCCAACCCTCCATGTGTCAGAACTCCTAGAAGTGTACTTTTTCCAGTAGTCTGTCTGTCTATCTATCTATCCATCTGTCTATCTAACCCACCTTCCATTATCTAACTCTCCATATGTCAGAACTCCGAGAAATGTATTTTTTCCAGTAGTCTGTCTGTCTGTATATCTGTCTGTCTGTCTGTCTGTCTGTCTGTCTATCTATCTATCTATCTATCTATCTATCTATCTATCTATCTATCTATCTAACCCTTCCCTTCCATTATCCAACTCTCCATGTGTCAAAACTCCTAGGAGTGTACTTATTCCAGCATCTGTCTGTCTGTGTGTTTGTCTGTTTATCTATCTAATTATCCATCTATCTATCTATTTATCTATCTATCTATGTAACCGCCTTCCATTATCTAACTCCTAGAAGTGTATTTTTTTTCCAGCGTTTGTCTGTCTGTCTATCTATCTGTTTGTCTGTCTGTCTATATAATCCATCTGTCTATCTATCTATCTATGTAACCCACCTTCCATTATCCAACTCTCCATGTGTTAAAACTCCTAGAAGTGTACTTTTTCAAGTAGTCTGTCTAAGTCTGCCTGTCTCTCTATCTATCTATATATATGTCTGTCTGTCTATCTATCTATCTAACCCACCTTCCATTATCTTACTCTCCATGTGTCAAAACTCCTAGAAGTGTACTTTTTCCCAGCGTTTGTCTGTCTGTCTATCTATCTGTTTGTCCGTCTGTCTATCTATCTGTTTGTCTGTCTATATACACTATCTGTCTATCTATCTATCCATCTATCTATTTAATCCACCTTCCATTATCTAGCTCGCCATGTGTCAGAACTCCTAGGAGTGTACTTTTGCCCGCATCTACATTGCCAACCACCGCTACTCGAATTTCCATAAAATCCTAAAAAAATATGTTCAATAATCCTTATATAATAGTAACAGGATGTCTGTCTGTCTTTTAGTATCAAAAGAACTCGCTAATCGCTGAACCGATATGGTTCTCTTTTACAATGTAGCTTCTCATGGGTCCTGGTATGGGGGTACCAACACCCTCTCAAAAGAAATCTCAATAACCAATGGGATAACATGGTTCTACTTTACAGGGAAGGATTTTTTAGGTCAAGGGAATGTTTACAATCTAAATTATTTTTAGGAGGGTATTTCCATCCTAGCAAGGGATATCACCTAAAGAAACAGTTATCCCCAACCCCTACAAATTTATATGTTCATTACCCACCCCCGCTTTTCTCAAATTATCATGTCTTGTATAATTAAAGTAGTAAGGTTTTTTTTTTATTTCCATAAAAAAACACCAACCACTGACCCAACCGAGTTCTCCGTATTGGAAAAGCTTCAGATAGGCCTCGCGATGGATTAAGCCTATTTTTACATCCCCTAGATGCTAGGGGCAAAGATGTTAGCAATTAAAAAGAGAGGGGTAGGTTTCTGGTAGAATCCGTAAAGGTTATGTGTTTTAAGTTAAAAACAGTAGTAGAACGATAAAAATTTATGTTAACTTTAAAAAATTTAGTGAATATTATCGTTCTACTACTATTTTTAAGCCTTAAAACACACACCTTTTAGGATTCTACCAGAAACATACCCCTCTCTTTTTACCTGTGTGACTGCTTTCCGTCTGATGAGGGCAACAACTGACTTCTTTCCTCCCTCTCCCTGCTTCTCTCGTAATCTTAATAAAAGTACCCAAAGTTATGCAAAGGTACCCAAAGTTTTATATGCTTTTCATCTGATGAGGGCAACAACTGATTTCTTTCCTCCCTCTTCCTGCTTCTCTCAAAATCTTAATAAAAGTACCCAAAGTTTTATAACCACGTTTTCGGACTTGTGGGCACTATAACTTTAGGTACTTATGTTGATTTTTGATTGGTTGATTCCAAACTAAAAATGTCATAACAGCTCAATCAATAATTTTATATTATATCCTGCTTGGTTTGAAATCAGCTGTCTAACTTTAAAATAAGAGCCGAGAAAATAGAATTTCCCCCTGTGCAGACCGACAAAATGAATTATAGAGTAGCATAGCGACTTCTAATAGACAATTTTAAAATAAAAAATTAATAGATTTAAACAAGTTTTGTTAATCCCGAGGGGCCGAATTCCAGGACTAACAAAACTATAAAACTATCGATTCCATGATTTTTAATATAAAATTAGTGGAAAATTTTTGTAACACGATGATATTCATGATTTTTCAGTATGACTGATAACCGCTTCTAATCCATCGGATATCAATCGGTTTGGAAGCCATACTGGAAAAATATTTTCCGTATCGCTTAGAAACCGATTAATATCCAATGGATTAGAACCGGTTCTCAGCCAAAATGAAAAATTATGCTTATACATACATAACTTAACTATTACCTTACACAGTCGGCGTCTAATGTGGAACTAATACTTTCTAATGTTGCCATAGATGCCTAAAATTAAACATATATGTCATATAAGTCCAATGGTGGGGGTAAAGGGGTATTTACCCCCTCTCAAAATAAAAGCTTAGACATCACTGATATCTGTGCTTAAACCTTTTTTTTTACAGTCAACTTTATGGGGGATTTTTACAATCCGTTTAATCATAGGATCATCAGGACGGGAACAGAAAATTACACTAGCATATCCAAAGTTTTATAACCAATAAATCTTAACCATTTGCTTAAAGACATTAGGTACTTTTATTGAATTTTGATTGGTTGCTTCCAAACTAAGTGGTAGTGTCTTAACTTTTCAACCAATAATTTTAAGCTACACAAGGGGTAATCAATTTCTGTTAATTTTGTATCCTTTAAGATCACTGAAGATATTAATGTTATTAATGTAAAACTGCCTGTTTAAGGACAAATGCATTCCTACTTCCAAAATATAAATGTCACACACCTTAAATCATCAATCATCGAATAGTCAAAGGGAGGAAGGCAACATTTTACTATGAATCAAACTGGTACCCAAAGTTATATAAACACGATCTCTTATTCGTTTGCTCAAAGACATTGGGTAATTTTATTATTCTTATTTAGTTTGTAGAAACTTTACCCCAAACAAGGAAGGCTTTTTGGTATATCAATTTAACGTCCATTGTCTTATCCCCTAAGATCCCTGATATGTTCTGTACCTTAAGATCTTCTTCTGGAAGGCCACAGTCTGAATCCTCTCCCACTCCAACCTAAACATATAAATATAGCATATCTAAATGGCCCAACTGGTCCAATAATTCATCAAAATCAGACTAAAACCTGAGTTTTTTTTTATATATATATTATAGGGTTAGGCCGGATACTTTTTTGGCCGGATACCGGATACCGGATATCCGGCTGATTTCAAATGCCGGATATCCGGCAAATATCCGGTTATCCGGCCAAATTACCAGATATTAAAGTAGTAAAAAAAAAATTTCTTCAGAAATCTTATATAAATTTACATACCTACAGTTAAACTTATTCAGAAAAAATGTTCTTCTAGGTTCAATAATAAGAAAATTATAGCCATTTAAGATTTTAAAAAGCAGAGATTTTTGGTGTAAAGTATAAAAAATTATAGAGCCGGATATCCGGCCGGATAGTTTCAATATCCGGTATCCGGCCGGATATTGAAAATGGCCGGATATCCGGCCACACCGGATATCCGGCCCAACCCTAATATATAATATATACAATAAAATCTAACAAGAAGCTATATTCTACACATATATATAAAAATAAATATTAAGGTTGCGTGATTATTATACCAACAAATTGCAACTCTTTACCTCCAGTCGAGTTTTAACCCTCCCATCTTACATAAGATATCTCTTCTGCTTTATGACATAATATTATTTATCTATCTATACTTAGAAAAATAAATATTAAGGTTGCGTGATTATTATAAAAAAATTGCAACTCTATTATAACTCGAGTAGAGTCTCTCCCCTCCCATCGTCCATAAGATCTCTAATACTTTGTGATATAATATTATCTATCTATCTATTAAACTATATATACTTATAAATATAAATGTTAAGGTTGCGTGATTATCATATTAACAAATTGCAACTCTATAGGTACCTCAAGAATAGTCTCTCCCCTTCCATCGTCCATAAGATCCCTTATCTTGGCTACTAGAAGTTCAAATTCTTCTTCGTCGGGTGATACCATACAGTTGGCTCTAGGGAAATAGATATATTAGTGGTTGAAACGTTTGGACACTCAACTTTATGAAGCAATCAATCAAAATTTGATTTTCAAAATAGCCATTTGTCCCCTCTCTCTCTCTGCTCATAAAGGGATTATTCGCAGATGGCTAAAATAACTATACTTCCATCACCTCACCCCTCCTACTGACCATTGAATGAGGTTAATATTAGCAAGCTAAATTGACGACAAATTTTCCCCTGGCAATATATCCACGTATTTTACATACATTTTGCTCTGATATAAATGAGAATTAAACAAGAATGACAACATCCATAACAGCATAGCTCAACCAATCAGGGGGAAAGACAAACAAACATTAAAAAAGTTGATTAACAACTAATGTAAAAATGGATATAGTATACGTGGATATAATGGCAAGGGAAATTTTGACGTCAATTTAGGTTTCTAACATGGAACTCGTTCTTTAGTCAGTTCTTTTAATTCAGTAGAAGTGTAGTATTGTTATTTTAGTAGATGGGATTATCCATAGACGTCCAAGGGGGGGGGGTAATGGGGCGATTACCCCCCCCAAACGATTTTTTTCATTTTACCCCCCCCATTTAAAATTTACCCCTACCCTGGGGGTGTCGTAGGCACCCCCAACCATTTAGGAGGAGGTATTTACCCCCCCAAACAATTTTGGGGGGGTAAATACCCCCCCAAATTAAAAAATCTCTAATAAAATTTTTTTTGCGCACTTCGCGCGCATTTTTAATACTATATATTTAACTAGCGGCTACGCCCCTAGAGGCCTCTAGGGGCACTTGAGGAGGAGAGAGTCGAATTTAATGATTCAATTTCTTATTTTAGATTTTAAAAAAAGTAACAAAAAATTTTGGGGTGGCGAAAAATTTTTTTTTTTTATTTTTTTTTGGGGGGGGATTTTTTTATTTTTTGGGGGGTTGGGGGTGTCCCACCCCCCAAGAAAATAGTTATAAACCTTCCCGGGACCTATGAGAAGCTACCCTGTTAAGGAGAACCCGATCGGTTCAGCGGTTAGCGAGGTCCTTCGGTACAAACATACAAACACACAAACACACAGACAAACATCCTGTTACTTTATTATAAGGATAAAATTTAAATTACCCCTCCCAAAAATTTTACCCCGGGGGTAAATTTTGGGGGGGAGGTAAACTAAATTTACCCCTGCCAACAGATTTCAGGGGGGGTAATTACCCCCCCCCCCCAAGCAAATTTTACCCCCAGGGTAAAAATTTTGGGGGGGGTAAAAAAAATTTGTGGCTTGCTTCGCGCGCCAATTCCCCCCCCCAAAAAACGAATTACCCCCCCCCTTAAAAAATTTTTACCCCCCCCCCCAAAAAAAAAGCTTGGACGCCCCTGGGATCATCACTATATTAGAGTAAATAAAAATCTGGTGCGACATCCAATAAATAAATATAATGATTGCTCTAATATAAGTAAGAATAAAACAGGATGACAACATCCATAAAAAGCAAATCTCTACAAATGAAATCAGATTAACAGACATACAAACATTTAACAACTCATTTAATATTTAAAGGTATTTGCGAAGTCTAAACTAAAAATATGTTTAAAACTATCCCCAAAAAAAATTTAAATACAGGTTACTTAACATGGAAAGTTTACATTCACAGTCTTGAAATGCTTAGCTTACAATATTATGCCTTATCGTTATAGTAGTCAATATTCCATGAAAAAGGGGGGTTATATGTTTCTTCTGATAAAAAACTGAGACTTGAGTGTTAGACAATCACGGTATGTTATCTATACAATGTAGAACAATTTATGTCCGTTTGTCTGAAGCTTTAGATCTCGATAACCGCTGAACCGATTATACTCTATACCTACTGGTACTGTTGTGGTTTTAAGCTATTTTCTTGGGGGTTAGGACATCTAGTTATAGAGTAACTGTTATTAAAAAAAATAACCTGCTAATGGCAGAATAATCTGTTGTTTCTCCATGATCTTGCGCAAGCGCGGCCGCGGCAAAAAGTTGCGCGGCCCCTGCGCTAGAACTCGCGCCAGCATCCACTAAATGCGCCATTTTGAGTTTCCCGCGTTTTTCAAAATATCACAATTTTAATACATTTATAAATCTGAAATGAAAATAAGTGTGTGAGTTAAACCTAGAATAAGGTGAAAATTGATTTATATTTCATTTTACATAAATAATGAATGCTTTATTCATTATATTAATGTTTAAATAACATGAAAATTTACTATTAATAACAAATATTAACATTTTTAATTACATATTATTATTCCCTTTATAATAATAATATACATTTTTAACTGTGGAATTTTTGTGTTTATTTTATTTATATATGGTTAATTTCATCATACCTAAACATTCTGATGAAATTATTATAGTAAGGTTGAACTTGACTTATGACATACGGTGCAATATTTGATATTTGCGGCTGCGCCCATTACGATGGAAATAAATATAGCATAAAACCAAACTAAGACTAATCTATAATACAAAGTAGAACGATGTCTGTCTGTTTGTTTGTAGCGAAGGATCTCGCTAACCGCTGAACCGATCGGGTTCTCCTTTACAGGATAGCTTCTCATAGGTCCCGGGAAGGTTTATAACTATTTTCTCGGGGGGTGGGACACCCCCAACCCCCCCAATAATGAAAAATCCCCCCCACCCCAAAATTTTTTCTTTTTCTTTTTAAAACTAAAATTAAAATAGTGGAGTTGACTAACCCCCCCCCCAAAAAAACAAAATTCCCCCCCCAAAATTTTTTTTTCTTTTTTATTTTAAATCTAAAATACGAAAAATTGGTTTAATCAAACCTCTTGGGGCAAAGCCCCTAGAGGCTAGGGGCGAAGCCGCTAGTATTTAAATAATAGAATAACTATCTCAAGCCTATGTAAAGCTTCCCTATAAAGGGGGAACTCAATCGGTCCGGTAGTTATTGAAATCTTAAGTTACAGACAAAAAAATCTAACTTCTTTATATAATAGGATTTCTTTGTTGTGTATTTATACTTTATACGTCATGGGTTAATGACATTTTCTTCTATTTTTAGAAATAATTAATTTACCAAGCGCTTTCCCTTATATTTATTTTATAATATATTGCATGACAGAAGTCAATCTTTAGATTTGTTAATTTAGATTCATATAGAATATGGCCTTCTATTAAAGTCTAAATGATATCAAATTAAAGTTCAATAAGTTTTACAGAAATAGTCAATCCAAAAAAAAGAATTCTTCATTATAAACTTGAATGCTATATTTATAAATATTGCTAAAAACCATCCCAAAATATGAAAATAGATTTTTTATAACCATATTTTCTTAATTGCAAGCTTAAACAGATACATTTCCTACTACACTTTTAATTTTAAGTATCTTTATTTGGGGATATAGTTTTAAAATGGTCTTTGGTTCCTGATTTTTGAAGCAAGGATCTTAAGGGATAAGACAATGGCCAATAAATTTAAGTTCTTTCAATCCTCAATTATGATTAATCACCCCTTGTAGATTAAAATCATTGGATTAAAAGGTTTGGACATTCATCTTAATGCACCAACAAATCCAAAGGGGGGGGGGGGGCGAAAGTGACACTTTTTGAAACCAAAATTAAAAGTCAAAGGAACTCAACTAAAAAAAGTGTTACAGGTCTGACATTTTGCATGGCAGTTGCTTTATAGGGGTACAATATGGAACTGTGAAGAAACGGCGGCGCAACCGCCGAAAACCGCCGAGAAAAGGCAACAAAAATTACGGCGGGAAACGGCGGTTTTCGGCGGTTGCGCCGCCGTTTCTTCACAGTTCCATATTGTACCCCTATAAAGCAACTGCCATGCAAAATCTCAGACCTGTAACCCTTTTTTTAGTTCAGTTCCTTTGTTGACTCTTAGTTTTGGTTTCAAAAAGTGTCACTTTCGCCCCCCCCCCCTTTAAATAGAGTACCTAAAGTTATAAAAACGTGATTATAAAACTTTTGGTAATTAGCAGTCCAATGTCCTCTCCCTCCCTAACCATAATGTCAAAGTTCTTAAGCAATGTATTTTTGAAGTGGAATTTTTACAACTTAAAACGAAAAAAATAATCCTCTATTTCTTAGCTTTAATAATAAGGAACTATTCCTTATAATAAATATTTGAATAGTTGCACTTGTCCTTGGAAAATCTGGAGGTCCTGTTACAATTCCTGGTATTTAGATGATATTGTGATAAAAGTTCATATCCAAACACACAGAGAGAGAGAGAGAGAGAGAGAGTGAGTGAGTGTGAGTGTGAGAGAGAGAGAGAGAGAGAG
>NC_137273.1:545720-743220 GCF_053477335.1 Acartia tonsa
GAGGAACAACCAATCAAAATTCACTAAAGTCCCCAAAATTGTTAAACCAACGAATCAGAAAACTTTGGGGACTAGTGTAATAAACAGCAAATTGTTCCCTCTCTCTTTGGAGAAACATTCATTGGAAACTAGAATATTGAGTAGGCGGAAGCAGTATGGAATAAAATTATACAAGAGGATTACTCAGCGATCTCAGGGGATAAGACAATGGACAATAAATTGTAGTACATCCCATTCCCCAATGATAATAAACAAAATCATCCCTTATCATGTAGATTCAAACTATTGACTAATAAGTGACAACAAACCCATCTCTCATGAATCTTAAGGGATAAGACAATAAACATTAAATTGATGTACATCCCCGATGATAATAAACAAATTGATTCCTTATGTAGATTTAAACTATTGGCTGATAAGTGACTACTGACTACAAACCCACCTCTTATGGATCTAAAGGGATAAGACAATGAACGATAAATTGATGTACATACCCAATGACAATAAATATAATTACAACTTATATAGATTTAAACTAATGGTTGAAAAGTGTGCACACTACTTATTATTGAACCAACCAATCGTAATTTAATGAAAGCATCCAAAGTTTCTATGCCAACGAATAAGAATAAGTTATGGTTAATGCTTGATTCCTTTTGCTATATTGGATCTTTACTATTCCAGATTATTTGTGGAACTTTTTAAGCCTTATTATGATGTACCATGTACATTCAGCCGTTTGGCAGCTAGCCTCAATTAAAGATCTTAGTTTTTTAATTTAATAATCGATTCCAGCAATATTGAATTTCTCTTTCTCCCTGTGAAATAGAGAAAGAGTAATTCACGTCATAATTCTATTTTTGTAACTCTGGCATTTTGTTGCTGTATTGATTTTCTCATAATATGTAAGTGGTTAATATAGTTTCCAGTATGGCTTCGAAAACGATTAATATCCGCTAGATTTGAAGCGGTTCTGAGCCATACTGAAAAATCATGTATGGTTTCATATTGGAGACTATTTTCCGCAAATAATGGAATAAAAATCATGAAATCAATACAAGTTAAGTTTACCCTGGATAAGACAATTTACATCTCCAATAATGGATAACAAAATTTCCCCTTCTTTAGATTAAAATTATTAGTTTAAAAGTTGAAGATTATAAGTTTGGAACCAACAAATCAAAGTTTAATAAAAGTACCCAAAGTTTTGATCCAACGAATAAGGTAACCTTGTTATAAAACTTTAGATGACAATATATTTTCTCCCTGAATGATACAAGTTTATAATTTTTTTAGCTTAACCCTGTATTTTCCTAATTTAATAACGGAGCTCAAGGATCTAGAGGGAGGGATAAGACAATGGCCGATAAATTGATGTACATCCCCAATAATGATTCACAAAATTACCCCTTCTGTAGATTACAACAAGTGGTTAAAAGTTAAGAACCTCAACTTAATGAGCCAAACCATTTAAAATTCATTAAAAGTCCCCAAAGTTATTAAGCCAATGAATAAAAAAGCGTTATTATAAAACTTTGGGGACTAGTGTAATAAACAGCCCAATGTCCTTCCCTCCCTTAGCGAAGCTACTCTATCCTTACATAAAGTATTTGAACATAGGGTTAATAATTCCTGATTTTTTTCAACATTAAACTATGCACATTACACACACAATTTACAATCTATAATACAAAGTAGAACGATGTCTGTCTGTCCCTTAAGATCTCGGTAACCACTGGACCGATCGGATTCTACTCTTCAGGGTATATAACTATTGGTCCTGTGGTGGTTTTAAGCTATTTTCTTGGGGGGTGGGACACCCCCAACCCCCAAAAAACAAAAAAATCCCCCCCATTTTTTTTTTTTTTTTTCTTTTTAAGATTTCCTTGGTCCTTTAACGAATTTCGCCTTAATTTTTTTATCACCTCTTGGGGCAAAGCCCCTAGAGGCTAGGGGCGAAGCCGCTAGTCTTTAATACAAAGTAGAACGATGTCTGTCTGTTTGTTTATGTGTTTGTTTGTAACGAAGGATCTCGCTAACCGCTGAACCGATCGGGTTCTCCTTTACAGGGTAGCTTCTCATAGGTCCCGGGAAGGTTTATAACTATTTTCTTGGGGGGTGGGACACCCCCAACCCCCCCAAAAATTAAAAAATATCCCCCCCCAAAAAAAATTTTCTTTTTCTTTTTAAAGCTAAAATTAAAATAGTGGGGTCGACTACCCCCCCCCCAAAAAAAAAAAAAATTTCTCCCCCCCCCCAATTTTTTTTCTTCTAATTTTTCTTTTAAATCTAAAATAAGAAAAATAGGTTTGATTAAACCTCTTTTGGCAAAGCCCATAGAGGCTAGGGGCGAAGCCGCTAGTATTTTAAATTTTGGGTCAAGTTAAATTCATGGTAAAATATCGCTGGTAACGATTGGTTCCTAGATGCTGGGATTATTACAAGGTTCCTGGATCCAGCAGCACGAATATTACCCTAAATTCTAGGTTCCTGGTTGCTGGCAACCTGCAAATATTCCATGTTTCAAGGAGAAAATGAAGCTTATGGTAGTTTCTACCCCTTACCCCTTTATCTTGGGGGAGAAAGAGGAATGTTTATCAGTGGCTTCAGAATTATTTCTTATAATTCTAGTTCCAGGAACATTGTAATAATCCCAGGAAGCAATCGTTACCAGCAATATTTAACCACAAACTGTACTTGACCCTTTTTAGACATTTAAAAGTATACCTTGAAATTCTTAAATTATCTCAAAAATGAAATAATTTAACAGCAAAAACAAAAAATCTGTGAAAACTTTTACGAATAAATGCCCCAAGAAAATGAAACTGCACATTTCCCATTTGTAATAAAAAAGCTTTCCTGTAAAGCAAAGTTGTACATGTACATATTTTTTCAGAAAGTATCACAAAAACACATATTTACATAACATTAAGTTCCATTTAATCACCTAAAAGCACATAAGCTATTAATTAAATGGATCTGTTTTTTTTTTTTTTTTTAATAATTTTTTGTTCCATATATTCCAAAAATCCACATAAGTTCAGTTTACAAAAATTATGGAACATTTTTTTTATGAATTGTAATTTAATTATTGAAATGGATGAATAGAGCACTCCAAGAAAATCTATTTTACCCCATATTTTTAGATAAAAAATATAAATTCCTTCTAATAACTAAAAATAGAAATATATTGATAATAATCAATTTGACTGAAATTTTGGTGGCAAATTATAATTTCTAGGTGCTATAATACCCAATGTTTTATTTAAAAAACATTTTTAATGAAAGCTAATTTTTTAAAATTTTTGTTCCATATATTCCAAAAATCCACATAGGTTCAGTTTACAAAAATTATGGAACATTTTTTTTATGAATTGTAATATAATTAATAATTATTGAAATGGATGAATAAAGCACTCCAAGAAAATCTATTTAACCTCAACCTTTTAGATAAAAAATAAGAGTTCCCTCTAATAATTGAAAAAAAAAACATTGATTTTGACTAATGGTAGTTTTGGAGGCAAAATTGAATTTCTAGGTGCTATAATACCCTATGTTTTTTTTTAAAAGCATTTTTAATGAATGCTAATTTTTAAAATTTTTGTTCCATATATTCCAAAAATCCACATAAGTTCAGTACAAAAATCATGGAACAGTATTTTTTTGAATAAATTGTGGTATCATTTTTAACATGGATGGATAGAGCACCCAAAAGAAAATCTATTTTACCCCCAAACTTTTAGATAAAAAATAAAAATCCCTTCTAATAATTGAAAATAGAAATATATTGATAATAATCAATTTGACTGAAATTTTGGTGGCAAATTAGAATTTCTAGGTGCTATAATATCCTATGTTTTTTTAAAACATTTTTAATAAATGCGAATTTTTAAAATTTTTGTTCCATATATTCCAAAAATCCACAAAAGTTCAGTAACAAAAGCATGGAACATTTTTTTTTATGAATTGTAGTATCATTTTTTACATGGATGGATATAGCAGTCCAAGAAAATCTACGCCACCCAATGATCAACCTAACATTATCAATGTTGTAGGCTTGATCCTTGATGTCATTAATCTGCTGAAAGAAGAGAAGATCAATCATTAATCTATGTGATTACATTATATGTATGTATGCATTCACATCATTTATAGAGCCGAATAGTTGGCAATTGATCTCTCCTTACTTTCAGACTATTACTATGCTATTGCTCCCCGCAGGTCTTCTTGCATATTTATAATTACTGTTTACATTCTATCCATCTCCCTCATCTTCTGGTTGGTCTGTTATCCGGCGCCTCAGTCGGCTATCTAGCAGTCCTCACCTTCTGGAGTCAGTTGAGTTTCTACAGGTATAGTTACGTGGTGGCAGCGGTCTTTCTTCCCACACCATTATCTTCTCACCAAAATGTCATTGAAGCTTAAAGCTCCTGAAGTCTTGCCAGCAGATGGTGTCACATCTGTTGCTTTTAAAGCCTGGAAAAATGCTTTATATTCCTTCCTTGAACAAGACACAGTTAATTATCTGTATTTGATGGGTGGAATCTATTCAACTTGGATTGCACTAGCAGAATCTGAAGATAGAAAGAGAATCCAAGTGCTACATTCCAGGGACCCAGACAAACTCAAACTTGCCCGTAAAGTTGGTAACGATTACACTCAATATGAACTTGAAACGGATCTTGATGAGCTCCTTCTCAAAAGGAACTCACAATTATCTAAACTCATCCAACTCATCGCTGTTTGTTGTCATTACTCTGAACATGATGACATAACACATCAAAGTACATCCACAGAGTGGATAATGAACTACCTTCTTCAACATTACAACTTAGAAAAGAAGGGTGCCCACTTTCTTAAAGTCAGTGAACTCTCCTACAAATCTGGTACTAACCATCAAACCTTTTACAGAGAATTCAGGTCCGCCATTTGTGATAATACCAAACGGAAAGGTCACAAAATTGCGTATCTCAATGATAAGGAATTAAAGGAGGATGAAAATATTTCTCCCACCTTTGAAGAAACAATCGTGCTTTGGTGCTTAGAAAAAATAGACCCTAGACTTCCAACGCATGTAAGCAAAACATTTGGACACCAAATGGTAGGTAATACCACTTTGAAAGATTTACAAGTCCAAATATTTCAAAGGATTCCGAGCATGATCGATGATTTAAATGATGCAGAAGCTAACAGAACTTCAGCACTAAATGCATCTGCTCACCATGATACAATTCATGAGTCAACAATTGCTGCAGGTAGAGTGTCTAACACCAAATCTTGGAAGTCCAAGCGTAAAAACACATTTTGCCGCATATGCAAAGTTGCAGGAAGACCTCCAGCAGTGTACGAATCACACTTCCCTTCCAGCTGCAGATTGAAGGGTGCGCTTCTCAACTCAGTACTTGCAGATAACTCAGAACATGATGATGAAAATGACAATCCAGAGAACCTTGATTCTGACCAATGACTATCTTTGGACAACCCCACTACTAGTGACAAGGAATTAACCATCTTAAATCATCTTACACCTATTCCAAGTCAAATTCTCACATTATTTTATATGGAAAATCCCTTCCATATAACACTTGACAGTGGGGCTACAGTCTCATTTATTCGCAAATCATATGCTGATAAACATAAAATACCTATTTTACCTAACAATCAACTCGCTCTTCTTGCTGATGATAAAACACGGATGACTTCCCTGGGTGAAATAGATATTAAATTACAGCGAGGATCATTGGAAGTAAGACTCAAAGCCTTAGTTATGGAAAAACTTCAAGCAGATTGTTTTGGAGGAACCACTTTCCACTATGAAAATGATGTGCAAGCAAAAATTAGGTCTAGAGAAATAAAAGTCAACAAACACACATTTCCACAGACTAATGAGCACTTGCATCTACCAGAACCTTCTGCTAGTTTGTCAACTTCTGTAGTAAAGTTACCATCACACACATTTCTTCATCTCAACAAACTTACCACAGTCTTACCAAATGGAATTATCAACATTCCATTCAAAGATAAAAGGATGCCTGATCAATGCACTGTAGCAGTGCAACCAACCAACAATCCTGCATGGCCACCTCAGATATGTCCGGTCATTGCTAACAGCATTTCCTATACCAACAACACTAACACACCACTTGTCGGAGACAAAACTACTAAGTTTCTCTGCCTCCCTCTTACTTCTGAGAACATAAAACCAAACTTTTCAGTGCCACCTCCAAGTTTGCCCTCGACCTCAGAACCTAATTATTCTCAGATTATCTTGAAAAAAACTAACAAAGACATCTTGAATCCTTGTCAACTCCAAAGGTTAGCAGAAATTCACACCATCAATAGCCATGCATTCAACGCAAATTTAACAGATGGTTACAATGGCAAATCAGGTAAATTTCAGGCTGCTCTTAATTTTAAATCAGAACAATTACCCACTTCCAAGCAGTGCCCAGTTCCACTTTATAATCACAAGTGTCTAGCATTGCAACAACAGCTCATGGACAGTCTTGAACAACAAGGTGTCCTTGTAGACCCCCAAACACATAACATACAAGTGAAAAAAGTGTCTCCCTCCTTCATCTTACAAAAAGGTAGGGCTAAACACAAAAAGCTTGAAGAATGTTCATTGGATGACATAAGATGGGTTGTAGCATTCAATAACCTCAATGATGATCTTTTGCCTAAACCTTCCAAGCAAACATCTGGCAGAAATGTTTTAACATTCATTGCCAAGCATAGATTTCACATCCATGCAGATCTTTATAACTCTTACTTTCAAATTCCCGTTAGAAAGCAAGACTGGCAATGGCTGGGAGTACGTACACCATTCAGAGGAGTAAGAGTTCTAACCAGAGCTGGACAAGGTCTTTTAAACTCAGAAACAGAGCTTGATGAATTGGTATCCAGGATTCTGGGTAATGAGATTCTTTCAGGTTTCTGCTATGTTGAGAGAGATGATATAATTGTAGGGGGAGACACAATTGATGCAACAATACACAACTGGAACATTGTTTTAACTAAATTAAATGACAATAATCTTAAAGTTGCTGCATCTAAAGTCAAGATTTTCCCTAAAGACATTGAAGTGTTTGGTCACAGAATCATTGATGGGAAAGTTCACCCATCTGATCATATCCTAACATCCTTAGGTAAGTCCTCAATTGACCAGCTTAATACTGTAAAACAGGTAAACTCATGGAAAGGTCTCTACAAGACCTTGCTTTCATCCATTCCAGGCTTGGCTCACATCCTTGACCCATTTGATAAAGCTGTTGCAGGTGCTAACTCTAAAGATACCTTTTCTTGGACTCCAGATCTCATAGCCTCTTTTAACAATGCCATGTCTCACCTTGAGAATATCAACAAACTGACATTGCCTCACCCTTCTGAACAATTAATTCTGATGCCAGATGGAGCCCGTACACCAGGTGGTATTGGATGGGCACTTTTTGTTCAAAGAAAAACTGGAGATAAACCTTATCTTTTACCAGTTCAATTTTTTAGTGCAAAAATCAAACCATACATGTCAAAATGGCTACCCTGCGAAATTGAAGGTGTTGCAGCTTCTCTAGCAATAAACGCAACTTCTCATTGGATCTTAGCTTCTACTAAACCAACCTATGTCACTCCTGACTGCAAGGCTGTTGTTGAAGCTGTTGAAAGAATGAGAAAAGGTAAGATTTCAAGAAATCCTCGTCTTCAAACAATATTAATTTCTATCAACAGAAGACCTGTCACATTCATACATTCTTCTGCTAAAACAGGTCAGCATGTTATTCCAGATTATGCTAGCAGAATGGATATTACATGTGGTTCTAAAGATTGTGCAGTGGAAAGATTTCTGGACGAAATTCCTGACAATGTTCAATGCATGTCAATGAAGTCTATCAATGATCTTTTCACTCCCAATTATCCTTGCTACATAGCAGCAACTTCTACAGATAATCTTATCTCACTCTCTGAGGGAAATCACTTGCCCTTAGGTGACAAACATGTCTGGAAAGCTATTCAAGAGTCTGATATTGACATTAGTACAGTTAAGGAACTTTTAACTTCAGGTGATTCACCTAGGAAAAATGATTCCAGAATGGTGAAAACAATCTTTCGCCATGCTTCCCTTCATGAGGGACTTGTAGTGGTGAAAGAATCTGACAACAAGCTATTCCAGGATTTTAACAGAATAGTTATTCCTAAAGAAAAGATCATTACTATTCTGCAGATGATTCACTTGAAAGGAAATCATCCTTCACAATATCAGAGTGATAAAGTCTTCTCCAGATACTTCTTTTGCCCAGGCTTCCGACAGGTGTTAGGTACTTTCTATGAACAATGTTTCTTATGCACATCTGTCAAGAAGAATGATCACCCTAAACCTCCATACAGAGATCCAGATCCACCAGATCATCCTGGTACACACTTTAACATTGATGTCATGAAGAGGAACAAACAGGTCATCCTAGTCTGCACAGACATATTCAGCAAATATGTTACTGCTGTTCTCATTCCTTCTGAAACTTCAAAAGATCTTGGTGATGGCATTATAAGAGTAGTATCTCCAATCAGACGCTCTAAGGATATATTAGTTAAATCTGATGCCCATCCTTCTCTTAAGTCCTTAAAACAAACTATGGCCACAGATTTTAATGAATCAGGTATTCATCTTGTCATTGGTGATGTTCTTAACAAGAACAGCAATTGTCATGTTGACAAGATAATTCAAGAATTAGAATATGAGATTTGCAAATCTCATAAAGATAATCATGTCCTTTCTAACTTTGATATTGCAAATGCTACTTTTGCTCTTAATTCAAAGTTAAGACGGCACAATCTTTCTTCATCTGAAATTCTTTTTAAGAGAGACAATATAAAAAATTGTCCTATTAACTTTTCTGATCTTACCTTCAAAGAAATTACAAGAAAAGAACAAAAAGTACAACAAGAAAAAGAGAACAGATCAAACTACCAACATTGTAACATCTCACCAGGAATGATAGTGATGCTAAAAGAAAATCCTGGAAAGCATGTTAGGAGAATTCCATTCCTTGTCATTGATCTTGAAAACAAAATGGCTAGGATAAAGAAAATATTGAATATGGACAATGATAGAGTCATGAAACTGTCATCAATCATACATAGAGTGCATGTAGAAACCATATTTGAAGTCAAGTCAGTTTCTAATGTTCAAAATACAAATAAATTGTCCCCAAATGTTTCATATCCACTATCTTCTTGGTCACCAATCAGTCAAACTCATGACAGTGAATCAGATTGTGAATCTGAAGATGAATACATTACAACTGACTACATATCTTGTAGGGAACAAGTTGACATCCTTAGTCCTTCAATTGATGAGGTCATTAATGTTACTGACATCTCTATGAATATGGATAATCAAGAATTTGATGAAATTGATAATGAGGAAAGTGTCAATTTGAGTTGTAAAATGAAAAACAGACCTAAACTCAAAGAAAAGTGGATTACCAGAAAGCAAATTCTTAAACATGAAAAAATTGCTAAACTAAAAGAAACCATAGCAGCTGTCAAAATTCAAACATGGTATAAACAGAAACTTAACAAAAGAATTAATCATAGATACTGTATGAAGCTTAGAAATAGAAACCAAACTCCAGAACTTCTTAGAAGTAAAAGTCTAAATGATCTATCTGATATTGTTCCTAGCAATGATGAGGCAATAAGATACATTGAATCTGACAGTAAAGATACCCTTGACTGGGATTCATCTCCAGAGTGTTTGGAGCTTGATAACTCTATTCACCAACCTCTCAATTTAGACTTTAATGTGGGTAGTAGAGATTTCATGCGAGTTTACAAATTTGACAATGCTTTACCTATTACTAATAAAGTTTATGACTTTTCTTCTGTATTACCAATATCACCACAGAAAACCAAAAAGAAATCCACCTTTAAGTATCTTAAGAAGTTTATCCATAAGAAGAACAAAGGTAAATATAATTCAAAATAATAATTTACGGTAATAAGACACTTATTTGGAAGTATTTCCATACCTGGTGTCCATTTACAAAATTGGTAGAATAAACTCCTGTAGAGTATATCTACAACTTGAGTCTATTTCTCATCTCAGTCTTACCCAATTAAACACATATGAAATCATTATTTCAGTACTACAATTTCTCATGAAAAAGAAAAGATTTTTGTTAGTCAAACTTTTGTAGAGATTTCTACTATATGTTGGATTACAAATAAATCTCTTATCCATTATGATTTTCTTAATAACAATATTTCCATAAACAATGGTTTGTGTTTGTTAATTATACTCTTGTAGAGTTATTCTACTAACTGTAAAATTATCAACAATTCTCACCCACATATAATTTACTCAGCTATAAAAAATAAAAAAAAAAATAAAAATAAAAAAAATCAACATACAGTTACATTTGAGTAGTTCTCTAACAGTAACTGTAGGTTAAACCTTTACTGAATAATTCAAACTGATGAGCTAATAGCATTATATAATAATCTCCTTGTACTATGAAATGAGCTTCAGAAGTACACATAATATAACAGACATACTTGAGAAGTTTTCTCAGCCTTTGTGACTGTTATGTGCAATTCAGATTGACATCTCAAAATATACCTTTGAGCATCCTCAAAGATGAATCACTCAATTTAACTTTTTGTAGAGCTATCTACACCCATGAGTTAAATTGACCATTTAGGGGGTAGCGCCACCCAATGATCAACCTAACATTATCAATGTTGTAGGCTTGATCCTTGATGTCATTAATCTGCTGAAAGAAGAGAAGATCAATCATTAATCTATGTGATTACATTATATGTATGTATGCATTCACATCATTTATAGAGCCGAATAGTTGGCAATTGATCTCTCCTTACTTTCAGACTATTACTATGCTATTGCTCCCCGCAGGTCTTCTTGCATATTTATAATTACTGTTTACATTCTATCCATCTCCCTCATCTTCTGGTTGGTCTGTTATCCGGCGCCTCAGTCGGCTATCTAGCAGTCCTCACCTTCTGGAGTCAGTTGAGTTTCTACAGGTATAGTTACGCTATTTAACCTCAACCTTTTAGATAGAAAATTAGAATTCCTTCTAATAATTGAAAATAAAAAAAACATTGATTTTGACTAATGGTAATTTTGGAGGCAAATTAGAATTTCTAGGTGCAAAACTTAATGTTTTAAAAAAATCATTTTTATAGAATGATATTTTTCATATAAATTTTGTTCCATATATTCCAAAAATCCACAAAAGTTCAGTAACAAAAAGCATGGAACAGTTTTTATTTTTTGACAAATTACACATTTTTACATGTTTCTTTTTTATACAACAGAATGTAAATTATAATATTAACAAAAAAGGCAGATTTTAAGCATTTTAATGATTTTGTTTATATTATATATTTTAATAAAACGAAAATTAAAGTAGGAAAAAGCATGAATAAGTAGGTTTTAAACATAAGTAGGTAAAGCTGTTTATAAGAAAATAAATTCATTTGAAAACTGAATATTAAGAATTGATAGGTATCATGATTAACAATTAGGTAAACAGAATAAAGTAAAGATTTTTCATAGAGATTTCAGCAATCATAATTAAAGATGATCTAAGAGATAAGACAATGGACGATAAATTGATGTACATCCCCAATGATGAAAAACAAAATCACCCTTTATATGAAAAAAATTGTTTTAAACAACCAATCAAGATTTAATACAAAATGAAAGAGCATATGTATAAACTTAGTGTACCAGTTTTTTACCAATGTCCCCTCCCTCCCTAATTTCAGCTTAAAAGTAAAGTGAAAATCTTTATTAATTCTGTGTTACCTATTAATATCTTAATCAATAATATTTTCCATAAACAAAAAACTTCAGAAATTCACTTTTATCCACATTCACTCAAATGATCATTTTTATACATTTTTACATTTTCTGCTGCTCGTTAAGATCTTGATCTCCTACGATCGCGGGACCTTGACCGCTTTTCCCGCTTGACCGATCTCGACGGTGACCGCCTCTCTTTCTTGACCGATCGTGATCGGCTGCGCCTTTCTTTCTTGGCCGAGCGTGATCGGCTACGCCTCTCTTTTTTGACTGACCGTGACCGGGACCGCCTCTCCTTCTTAGACGAGCGTGACCGACTGCGACGCTCCTTCTTCATCTCACGGCTACGTGACCGTCGGTGCCTGCTTGACCGTTCGCGTGACCGATCACGCGAGTATCGGTCTGTCTTTCTCTTCCTGATAGTATAAGAGATAATTAAGGGAGAGGTCATTTTCTAGTAAATCCCGTAAAGGTGTGTGTTATAAGGCCTAAAAATAGTAGTAGAACGATAAGGTGCTCTAGATATATGTATTCCCTATTGAATAGAACAATAGGGAAATTTTTTTTTTTTTTTTGATAACCGTACCTGGATTATCTAAAAAAAATACGAAATTTCTATCAAACGCTTTGTTTGGCTCAAACTGACAAAAATTAAAAAAAATATAATTATAATAATAATGTTTTCTATAGGTACAAGGTAAAGGTTAAGAACAATCTATACCATTAAACAAAGGAAGAAGTCATTCTTTACAGGTTGATTTATTATAATTATATTTTTTTTTATTTGTGTCAGTTTGAGCCAAACAAAGCGTTTGATAGAAATTTCAGATATTCCAGGTACGGTTATCAAAAAAAAAAAAAAAAAATTTCTTCCCTATTGTTCTATTCAATAGGAAATACAAATATATAGAGCACCTTATCGTTCTACTACTATTTTTAGGCCTTATAACACACACCTTTACGGGATTTACTAGAAAATGACCTCTCCCTTTGTGCATTTTTAGTCTTATGAAATTTTTATTTAATTACTGTTACTCAATAATCAATCAAGCTTTTTTCCAGTATGGCTTCGAAACCGATTATTTCCGCTAAATTAGAACCGGTCCCAAGGCCATGCATTATAAAAAAAAACCTTGTAGTGTATCGTATTACAGACATTTTTTACGAATAAAATAAAAATGGAAGCAAGCTATTAATTTTAAATTTTACTATTTGAGGAAAGCTATCTGTAATACGATGCTATAAATATAACCATAAAACCAAATTTAGCAATGACTGGATTTGAATTAAATTTAGACTCAAACAAAACACGACGGTCAAAAAAGCAAAGATGAAATCACAAGTAATCTTAGAATTTATGAATAAACTAATTTAATGATTTGTTATACACAAATAGATTTAATTTTTATTTTCATTTTTGTAAAATATTTCCTGAAGCAGAAAACGTCGTCTTGTATGACAGAAACTAGCAGTAACCGATTGGTAACTTTTTAGGTTTCATTTTCCAACAAAGTACCGTGTTGAGTACTCCACCCCCTCCCACCTTTATAATAATTTTAAAATCATGGGGTGGGGGGTTAGGTTATATTTAGTGCAAGAAAGCCCCGCATGGTAAGGGCCCCGATTATTTCGACCCTCCCCCCCTCTGCATGTGTTAGGTATAGGAAAAATACGTCCCCCGCCTTACTTTCAATCTATTTCAAATTAAGGGGCCGGAGGATTAAACGTGCTCAACAGTCACTTTGTGTAAAAGCACCTTTATATTTATTTTAAGTTCATATTACCTACAAATGTTGTTATAAAATAATTTAGTTTAAGGAAAGTTAAAAATCAAATGATTTAAAGTGTTTTTGAAGCTATCAATTTCAACTCTCCGGTTCAAATAAGATTTACATTTTTTTTAAGCGAAGCTTTTTTATTGAGGTGGTCCGTCCGTAAAGGTTAGCTCTGATCGTTAATTTAGGCATATTAGAATCGTCCTACCAATTTCAAAATATTCTGAAAACAGTTTAATTTCTTAAGGTAAACTTTTTTTGTAATTTGGCTTTAAAACAAATATGAATTTTTAAATGGTGATTCCTGGGACAATTTGACACCATGCAATGAGTGAAGTATCTCTATAATCATGTCTACATTAAGATGGCAATATTATTTTTTTTCTAGTTTGTTGGTCTTCGCTTTTATGGATGTTGTCATTCTTGTTTTTCTTTAAAAGTTTTCTGGATTTTACTGAGAAAAAAAATTGTAGCCCGACTTACAAAAATTCGCAACAGATTAAAAGGAATAATTTTAATTAGCAAATCCTTTATTTGCATTTGAGCTTTATGACATACATTATTCCTTTACCCCTACTGGTATTTTTATGAGCGAAGATTTTCTATAATATAGGTCGGTCCGTCCGTCCTTCCGTCTGTCTGTTAATTTAGGAATCTTAGAATAGTCCAATCGATGTTAAACTTGACATGGTAGAAGTTAGGTAAGACTTAGAAAGCGTAGCAACTAAATTATTTTTTCTGTGATATAATTAACTTTTTCATCTGATTTTTTTATTACTGATTCTTAGGACAACAAAGTACAATGTTATAAGAGAGGCATATTCTATAATCAAGTCCTAAAAAAGCATGTCCTTATACTGAATCCTGTATTTATTCAGTTTTGCAACAATTTCATATAGAAATAAGTTTATACCTTTCAATTAATGTTCTGCTTATTAAGTTTTGACACTTTCTGATTTGAGAGATTCACTTTTATGGATGGTGCCATCCTTGTTATTATATGTATATCATTTAAACCCCTTTTTAAAAAGCTAAAACATTATTATTGCCTTTTAGTTTTTAAAATATATTGTCTAAAATATATTTAATTATCTGTTTAAGATTAAGTTTATCTCTTTTGAATATTAAAACATTTTTACATCCTTAAGGCATGTTAATAATATTAGATTTTATACTATTAACATTTTGTAATTAACTTATGTATCCTTATAAGTTAATGCTATTTTCTAACTATTTATCCTGTATAATTTATAAATTTTAATAAACTATAAATATAATATTATACAAGTCGACCTAACTGTTTGACGTTGTCTGTAATATTGACTTGTTTTAATCTATTATTCTTTATATTTCTTACTCCATGTATACAAACTATACCCCTCCCTTACTTTTACATCTTTAAAATCCACATAAATCTTACTTTAGGATGATTTATTTATATTTTCAAAACAATGTAATTTTTAATTCAACATTTTAGACTTTTTACATTTCTGTGCTTGCTAGACCTTTACGGCAAAGCATCTTATTAAAAGAAGGTAATTAAACAAAAAAAACTTTAACTTTAGCTTATCAATTATGTTTTATAATCCTGATTTTTAATTTTAACTATCCGTCTGATATCTCCGTCGCGAGAAAAAAACCATAGGACATAAAGACATGTCTTAAGGTTTTTTACCTAATTGCTGTTAAAAGTATGACACCTTAATAAAGCACATCCAAGCTTTTTATTTTAGGGAGAGGGGTAATCTGGATTGGTGAATTTAAAAATTTCTTTTTTTTAAGGAAAGGGGGGATGGCCTGTTAAATCTTTTTAAACACCCCCTCTAAATTTTCAATTATTTAAAGAATTTTTGGTTTGTCCATTAAGATCACGATAACCACAGATTTTTCTATATCCTAGTTTATAGAGAAGGAAGGGATCTAAAGGGATAAGACAATGGATAATAAATTGATGTACATCCCCAATCAACAGAAAATTATCCCTTCTATAGATTAAAATTAGTGGTTCAAACCTAAGGGCACTCGACTTAATGAACCAAACAATCAAAATTCAATATAATTCCCCAAAGTTGTTAAGCCAACGAATAATAAAATATTGGGGACTATTATAAAACTTTGGGTACCTGTCTCTGGACCTAGATCTGGACCTGTCCTTCTCCTTTGCCCATCTCTCCTCTCTCTCCTTTTTCCTTCTCTCTCTCTCCTCCTCTCTCTTTTTCTCCTCTTCTTCCAGCTTTTTCGCTTTCTCCGCCTAAATCAAGATAATATAATATTACACCTTGTTGTCATAGGAATCATTATTCCATAAATCAGATGAATAGAATAATTTTAACCTACAAAAAATTGTTGTCAAAAAAGAAATAAATTGTACCTACCTCTTAAAGAATCATCATGCTAAGATTGAAATTGATAGGACAATTCTATCATACCCAAATTAACATTAAGAGCTATCCGTCAAGTTCTGACAGACTTATGGATAGAACGACCCTAATTCTATAAAAGTGCTTAAAAAATGGATAAAAAAAATAATTAACAATTGTATACTGGACACTCTTTGGTATCTTCACAATGGCGTTACGGACTGGCAAATGACTGATGGGCAAACAGATTTGACCAGAACTAGAGTAGCTTCGCTATCATAGTACTAAAAAGGTTGGTTTACTGTTCTTTATTGATCAGTAATGCGCTGTTTATATCTTTCCTTTAGCTGTTCAACCACAGACATACACACACCCACCCACACACACACACATAAATTACCTTCAGTTGTTCGACCTCTGCCTTGAGATCAATGCTTCTCTCCGCGTGTTTAGCCACCTGTTTAACCTTTAAACACACACAGACACACACAAATTACCATTAACTGTTCCACCTCTGCCCACAAACACACACACACAGTGTCACACACACACACACCCAACCACCCACACACACACACATAAATTACCTTCAGTTGTTCGACCTCTGCCTTGAGATCAATGCTTCTCTCCGCGTGTTTAGCCACCTGTTCCACCTCTATCTATACACACAGACACACACCCACCCACCCACACCCACCCACACACACACACCCACACACACACGCACACACAAATTACCTTTAGCTGTTCCAACTCTGCCTATACACCCACTCATACACATACATACACACACACACACACACACACACATAATTTACCTTCAGTTGTTCGACCTCTGCTTTGAGATCTATGCTTCTCTCCGCGTGTTTAGCAACCTATTCCACTTATACACACACACACACACACCCAACCACACACACACACACATACACACCCACACACACACACATACACACCCACACACACACATACACACCCACACACACACACACACAAATTACCTTCAGCTGTTCGACCTCTGCCTTGAGATCTATGCTTCTCTCCGCGTGTTTAGCCACCTGTTTTACAATGGATATATGAATGTAAGGATATTGTGACTATGAAATATTTGTTGTCCATATAGTTTGTTAGAATAAGCGAGGGGGTTCTTAATATTAGCCATCTGAAAGAATCATTTATAAGAGTAGGCAAGAATTTCAGGGATCTAAAGGGATAAGACAATGGCCGATAAATTGATTGTATATCCCCAATGATGATAAACAAAATGGTACCTTCTGTAGATTACAAATAGTGGTTGAAACGTTTGAGAAAACGAAAAGGATAACTTTGGGGACTAGTGTAATAAACAACCAATTGTCCCCTCCCTCCCTGCGAGAATCTGTGCAATATCCAACCACATAAATTTATTATATCCATTCCTGTTGCAACCACTTGTCCTCTGTGATGTGTTGGGCCGACTTGATTTTCGGCCCCGTGACCTCGGCCGCCATTTTGACCGCCAGCTGGGCCGCATCCTCGCCTGAAACTAAAACAATACAACCCCAAATAAGATTGTGCTAATCCTTTTGGCGGGAGAATTTCTCGTGTGGAAAAATCTAGGTTGCCGTTTAATTAGCTTTGCATATATTATTCTATTTTATAAGATAATAAGATAACGTTTTATTAAAAATAAAAAATTGGGTTTTACAGTCCAATGTCCACTTCCTTCCTGCTTAAAAATAAACAATTTTGTCCCTTTCCTTAAAAATAGAGAAATTTTAAGTTTTGAAGGAGCCCCCACTTCAAATAAAAAATGGTTGATACCACTGTATACTTTACCTCCAGCTTCGGGTTGTGGAAGGCTGCCGTCAGCTCCCAGCTGCTGCTTAACCGCGCTGGGATTCTGGATAGCCGCCCAGGCAATTGTGCCGCAAGCAAATTTAGCATCCTAAAAAAAGGGCGTTATTTTTTCGCGTATTTTCCATAGAGGTGAGTGTTTTAAGACTTTAAAATATGAGTAGAACTCTAAAGTTTGGCATGGCAGTTGCTTTAATGGGGGTATAACGAAGATTTGTGAACTAACAGCAGCCGAAAAACTCCCAGCTGCTGCTTAACCGCGCCGGGATTCTGGATAGCTGCCCAGGCAATTGTGCCGCATGCAAATTTCGCATCCTGCTAAATAATCATAAAAGTAACAGGATGTTTGTCTGTAGCTGAACCGATATGATTCTCATTTGAAAAGAAGCTTTTATATAGGACTAGAGAAATTTTACTATTTTTGGGGAGGCTACAACCACTCTCCCAAGAGAAATCGCCTTATTTATCAAACTGGTTCATACTAAACTAGTAGGATCTAAAACGCCATAAAAAAATTCAAATTCCAATCCTAGGCAAATGTTATTTTATATTTTATTATGGGATAAGATTCCTTATCATTGAGGAGGAGGGGAGAGGAATAAACTTTTGACTAAAGTTAAAAATGAAGTAAAACTGACTTACCTTTTTAGTTGGTCCGGAACCGAAGAAAACTTTTGGTTCGACCTGTAAAAAAAATATACATTAGATAGTTCAATAGGACAATTTCATCATTTTTATTTTATTATTCATAAAAAAATTGTCCATTACACGATAAGATTAAGAATTTTTCAGTATGACTGAGAACCGGTATAATAGTTATCTATCGCATCGTATTATAGACAGCTTTCCGCGGATATATTAATGAACAATAACCTTAAAACAGGTTCTAATCCATCGGATATTAACCGGATTCTAATTATAAAATTGTAAACTGACCAACGCCAGGCCAAACTGTGACTTTAGTACAACATAGTATTGCTCTTTCTGGTTCTAATCCAGCGGATATTAACCTGATTCTAAGCAATAAACATCACAAAACCGGTCCTAATCCAGCGGATATTAACCGGATTGGAATTATAAAACTATTACCTGACCAACTCCAGGCCAAACTGTGACTTTATAGGTGTACAACATAGTATTACTCTTTCCGGTCCTAATCCAGCGGATATTAACCGGATTTAGAGCCATACACTTCAACAAAACCGGTTCTAATCCAGCGGATATTAACCGGATTGTAATTATAAAACTATTACCTGACCAACGCCAGGCCAAACTGTAACTTTATAGGTGTACAACATAGTGTTACTCTTTCCGGTCCTAATCCAGCGGATAGCAACCGGATTCAGAGCCATACACTTTACAAAACCGGTTCTAATCCAGCGGATATTAACCGGATTGGAATTATAAAACGGTTACCTGACCAACTCCAGGCCAAACTGTGACTTTATAGGTGTACAACATAATATTACTCTTTCCGGTTCTAATCCTGCGGATATAAACCGGATTCTAAGCCATGAACATCACAAAACCGGTTCTAATCCAGCGCATATTAACCGGATTGGAATTACAAAACTGTTACCTGTCCAACTCCAGGCCAAACTGTGACTTTATAGGTGTATAACATAGTATTACTCTTTCCGGTCCTAATCCAGCGGATATTCACTGGATTCGAAGCTACACGTTTCACAAAACCGGTTCTAATCCAGCGGATATTAACCGGATTGGAATTATAAAACAGTTACCTGACCAACGCCAGGCCAAACTGTGACTTTATAGGTGTACAACATAGTATTACTCTTTCCGGTCCTAATCCAGCGGATATTCACTGGATTCGAAGCTACACACTTCACAAAACCGGTTCAAATCCAGCGGATATTAACCGGATTAAAATTATAAAACTGTTACCTGACCAACGCCAGGCCAAACTGTGACTTTATAGGTGTACAACATAGTATTACTCTTTCCGTGCTTATTTCTAAAATAAAAATAAAGTTTTAGTAATGAAAATAGTTATTTATCGCATCATACTATAGACAGCTTTCCGCGAATATTAAAATGAAAAATTAAAAGATTAAAACACGAAGGCCCGGGCTAATAAAACTGGTATTAATTTTATGATTTTCATTATTTATATTTACGAAAAATTGTCTAAAATACGATGCTATACATTATTTTTCAGTATGGCTGGAAACCAGCTCTAATCTAGCGAGTATTAATCAGTTTGAAAGCCATACTGGAAAATAATTTCTATCCTTTTGTGTACATTACACACAGAACCTATAGAAAACATGGATGTCAACATTTAAAAAAGCGAAGCTCTGAAACGTTAGGCCAAGTCTAAACAAAATTGTAATTAAATCTGTTGCAAAAAATAGGATACTGTTTAAGGACATACTTACATATTTTTAGGACTTGATTATAGAGATAATTTGCATATAACATTATACCTTGTTGAAATAGGAATCAGTATTCCAAAAATCTAATTAATAGGATAAGCGCGCCAAAAAGGAGAAGGTAAGTTGTGCTAAAATTCCGTAAGGATGTGATTTTTAAGGCTGAAAAACAGTATTACAACGATACTTTTCACGATACTTTACACATAGTTCTTTAAGAACTATAGAAATCTTTTTTTTTAAGTAAACATAAATTTTATCGTTCTACTACTGTTTTGTAGGCCTTAAAAGTCACACCTCTACGGAATTTTAGCACAACCTCCCCCTTTATTGAACCCACCTGATAGTATCCACAATTTTCTCTGTAACCAGCTCAAACTGAGGTGGGGGCCAATGTAACCTGAAATCATATAACTGTAAATTATAAATTGATAAGGATATCCTATAAAGAAGAAAGTTTATTTTGTCTAAAGCTTAAGATTTTATAAACTACTGAACTGATTGAATTCTCCTTTTAAGGAAAGCTTCACATAGGTCCTGGGATGGTTTTATGCAATTTTATTTTTAGATTTTAGGCTATTTTTCTGTCTCCTTATTACACTAAAAGGGGCGCAGCCGCAAGTGAATAATAGTTTGTTCAAAACTAACAGAGTCCAAACTTTTCAATCTAAACATAGATTCAGCGGTCAGCGGATTCTTTCAGTAGACACACAGACAGAGATCCTGTTACTTTTATCTAAGGATGATTAATTTTCAAGACCTTTATTAAGCTTCACTGTTAAGGAGAATCATATCGGTCCAGTGGTTACACTACCTTTTAGCTTTGCTGCCTAGCTGAAAGGCAGGATAAGCTATAAACCTTCCAAAGACCTTCCTTTGAGAAGATACACTGTAAAGGAGAACCATATCGTTTCAGAGGTTAGCGAGATCCTACGGTACAGACATACAGACAGATATCCTGTTACTTTTATATAAGAAATATCCCAGCGAGCACACTACAGGGATCTAAAGGGATAAGACAATGGCCGATAAATTGATGTACATCTCCAATGATGATTCACAAAATTATATACACTACCTTTTAGCTTTGCTGCATAGCTGAAAGACTGGATGATTCTTATTTGGATGGTCGTCTCCGTACGCTGTCTTGTCGTACTTCTTGAATATTGTATCCTCCGACTCGGGGGGTGGGAGGCGGGGTCTGAACCCCGGGGTCACCTGCATGCCGCGCATCTACAATAAAAAGTTTGGGTACCAGTGTAATTTACAGCCCAATGTCCCCTCCCTTACTGTCCAGAGATAATGCCAAAGCAATGGATTTCACAGGAGAAAAAAATGTCCTATGTTTAGGTTTCTTACATGGACATCATTTATTGTTCGTTCATCCAAAAGGAGAGGGAGAAATGGGAGGATAGTTATTTTAGACAGTTACAAGATTAATTTTATTAGGGTACATGATATTCTTGTGTAAGATCCAAGTAATAATAAATCAATTTATCTAAACAAGGATCAAACATTCATAAGCAGCGAAGCAGAAAAAATGATAGATGGACAAACGGGCAGAGTGAGTTATAGATCAAGTTTAGTGGCCATTAATTAGGGGGGTTCCGTGCCCAACAAGTCAGTTTAAGGGGAAAACACTATTTTTACCTGCATTTGAACATGTAGCGGAGGGGCGGGGGGCAAATCTGACATCTTCAGCACCATAGCGTCGCAACAACGTCGTTTAGCCTCTCGTTTTCCTAAAATATAATTCGTTGATTTTTTAAAAAGAATTTGGTAGATTTTTCTTTAAAAAAGTAATAAGGCTTTTTGGTTGTTTGTTCGTTAAGATCTCGATAAACACTAAGCCATTGACTTCAGCATTGTAGGTCCCTAGATGGTTTTAGGCTATTATATCTTAAATTTAGTCTTGGTATCATAAACTTACAAAAGAGGGGTGTCTATACCCTCCTAAGGCAAGATGGAAAAACGGACTTCCCCTTTTTATATCCCCAAGAGGTTTTAAACTCCCCTGGTGAAACCCTGGAAACGCCACAACTTGGGATAGTTTAGGCTATCTTATTTTAATGCAATTAATAATAATGTGGGAAAGGGGTTAGATATGGGGTATCATTATTTTAGCCAGCTGCAAGCATTCCTTTATTGGAGTACATAAAAATCTGGTGCAACGTCCAAGTAATATTATATATCGATTCTGTAGGATAACGCCGCTACTCACAACAAGCAGGGATCTAAAGGGATAAGACAGTAGTTGATAAATTGATGTACAGTATATCCTCAATGATACACAAAATTACCCATTCTATAGATTACAATTAGTGGTTGAAAAGTTGGTTTAATGTACCAACCAATCAATATTCAATAAAAGCCCTCAAGGTTTTTAACCCAACGAATAAGAAACCGTTATTATAAAACTTTGGGGACTAGTGTAATAAACAGCCCAAATGTTCCCTGCAAAACAAGGACAAACCTTTAGCAATGCCAGCGGACACAAGGACATCATCGCTGCCAGGAGGCCCTACAGTCAGGGAGTAGCTGTACACCCGGTTGTGGACGGGACCGTCAGCCTCCAGACACTCGAACTCAAGCTCCCATTGGCGCTTCTTGCACTCGATTGCTAAAATGCAATGATAATAAATTGGATATAAAATATATGTGTACAATGACATCGTGACAGGGGAATCTGTTCCTAACATGATTATTACTTATTATAATCCAGTAGGAGGGGAAAGGATGGGTTTAAGGGCGTGATAACTCTCAGATATGTGTCATACCCATATTTAAACAGCCACTCAGTTTTGGCTCTTTATCTTTCACACAAATAGCTGCGTTCCTGTCGTTTAATAAACTCTGTATATACACACACACACACACAAACATACACACACACATATACACATACACACACACACATACAAACATACACACACATACACACACACACACAAACACACACACACATATATTAATATAGCTTACCTACATACATAGCTGCGTTTCTGCCGTTCAATATACTCTGCACTGACTTGTCAAACCTAACAATTAGAATAGTTATTTATCTTATTTTAGACAGCTTTCCGCGGATAGAAAAGAAAAAAATGTATGATAAATTCCAGTTTTTTTAGCCCCAAGGGGCCGAAGTAACGAGCTGGCAAAAGAGGTATTAATTTTATGATTTTCATCTTAATATTAGTGGAAAATTGTCTGACGATTACGTCCAATATTGTTGAAATAACAGAAGGACAGACATACAGACAGACAGAGAGACAGATGGACAGACAGACAGACACAATAATTTATTGAGTAATAGCTACAGATAAAACTAAATCACACAGACAGACAGACATCCTATTACTTATAAATAAAAGAAATCATACCTAGTTGGTTCAGGAGCCGCTTCTAAGTCTACATTTTCATCATGACTTTCAGCAGATACTTTTGTCAATGTTCCGTCTTCAGCCTAATCATCGAGATTTAAATAATTTCCAATTTTCAAAATGCAAAGACATATTTTTTAACATCTTAATTGGAACTGATGATCTATTAATTGTATTCCATAAATAAAATAAGTTGTGTTTCTATCTATAGATTTAAAGAATAGAAGAAAATATGGGGGGTTAGTTATTTCCTCTATGCCATTGAGGCCCCCTCTCGTCTAATTGAAAATTAATATAACATGGTAGCTTTTTCTCCCCATGCCTAACATTTGACTGGAAGTCCTATCTGTAAATGATTAATGTAACTTAATATTCTAACCCATCGTTATCAAAGGATCTATTAGTTAGTATTGTGACAGACATAATACCTAGCTGGTTTAAAATAATCATATGATATAAAAAAATAAAAACGAAACTACATATTCATAAAAATGTTAAGATAGGAAAAATCCTATTAGATAACTTTTAAAAAATAAAAAAGACCTTACCTGTATTAAGTGAAAATGTTAAAATTCACATAAAAAAATGTTAAAGGAGACATTCCATTAAAAGTGTCATTGTAGAACGAATTGGTAAGTGTATCCCTTACACTATTAGGAAATACACTTAGAAAAGCTTCACTTTAATTAACAAGGATGACAACATCCACAAAAGTTAAAAATCAGCATGTATTAAATGAAAGTACGATATTTCTTGTACCATAGAGTTGCTACCTAACAGTTATTGGAATCTTCCTGCAAAGTTTGAAATCGATTGAACAATTCTAACATGTCTAAATTTAATTAAAAAAACTAACCGTAACTGACAGACAGACAGATAAACTGACCATAATTATAGAAAAGCTTCGCTTTTAAAACCTTTCATGGAATGTCCCCTTTCATACCCAAAAAGTATAAAATTGAAAAGAAATCCACCAAGTAGCCTCTTCCTGAAACTAAGTAGCGCAGCTACTCTATATAATATTTACATAATTTGTATGATCTAAACATTCTCACCATGACAATGACTCCGGGGGTCTTATCCGCCGCCCACTTGTTTGTTTCTAGACTGGCCTGAAAATAGGTATTTTAGCTGGCGGAAAAGTTAGAAGCAAAGCCTTACCCTGACAATTACGCCTGGGGTTTTGTCAGTCGACCATTTACTCTTTTCTATGGAGGCCTGAAAAAAATAATATAAAACTGAATTCCAGTTTTTTTTTATTAGTAAGTACCTAAGGTTGTGTTTAAAATGGGGTATCTTAAGGGATAAGACAATGGATGGTAAATTGATGTACATCTCTAATGGTGATGCACAAAAATTACTTCCTTTTGTTGATTAAAATTAGTGGTTGAAATGTTTGAACACTAAATGAGCAAACCAATCAATAGTCATTATAATACTTTGGGTATTAGTTTAATAAATAGTCATCTCCCCTCCCTCCGTGGGAAATATAAAAAAAACAAAAATATTTCTTAAACTAATGGTGGAAAAGTTTAAACCAAGCAAGACGAACGAACAGACCTACTCTAATTATAGAAAAGCTTTTTTTAAATGAAAATTATGCAGCGCAAAAATTGCTTAAAAGTTTAAGTACTTGAAATAAGGAATTTCTTTAGATTATCACCTATAGAAAATCAATAAAAATCAAAATTAAATCGAAAAGTGAAAAAAAAAGTAGAAAAAAAATTTAATGTACCTTAACATCATCTGGCATAATTTCGTCTTGTTGGGGGAGGGGCGCCCTTGGCCCCCCAAAATGTCCACCTCTCATACCACCCCCCCGTTGTTGAAATCCCCCAGGACCGCCCCTGCCCCGCGGGGGCCCGCCCCGCCCCCTGAAACCCCCTGGTGGACCACCGCCCCTGTTGTTAAAACCACCGCCACGCCCCCCAGAAAATCCAGGTTGACCGCCTTGCTGCTGGTCTCCCCCGCCCCCACCACCGTAGGAGGGTCTCTGCTGCCGAAATTCTAAATAATAAAGATTAACAATATTAGTTTTAAAATAAATATTTCCAGTGCAGTTGTGTATATTCTGCACAAGATTGATTTTTTTTCCCTGCTGCAAAGGGGGGGGGGGGGCGAAAGTGACACTTTTTAAAACTAAAACTAAAAGTTAAAGGAACTCAACTAAAAAAAGAGTTACAGGTCTGACATTTTGCATGGCAGTTGCTTTATAGGGGTACAATATGGAACTGTGAAGAAACGGCATCGCAACCGCCGAAAACCGCCGAGAAAAGGCAAAAAAAAATTCGGCGGGAAACGGCGGTTTTTGGCGGTTGCGCCGCCGTTTCTTCACAGTTCCATATTTAACCCTATAAAGCAACTGCCATGCAAAATCTCAGACCTGTAACTCTTTTTTTAGTTGAGTTACTTTGTTGACTTTTAGTTTTGGTTTCAAAAAGTGTCACTTTCGCCTCCCCCCTTTTTTTATTTTTTCCCCCTCCTAGTTATTTCCAGCAAGAAAGGGAAAAACAAAATGGAAAAATATTTTCAAAACTTTTTATTTTATTTATATTATCCCCCCACCCACATATTATTTTAGTTTTTTTTACCAAAGAGGGAAGAAAATTAGGGAAAAAATGATCTCAGTTCTCTTAATTTTTATATTTCTCAGTCCCCAAAATTGTTAGGCCAACGAATAAGATTTTCGTAAAACTTTGGGGACAAGTTTAATGTCTCCTTTCTTCCCTGGGTAATTTTGTTTATTATCACTAGAAATCTATGAGAACGTAAATACCTGTACATCCCCCACCCTGAAATTTTGAGGCCAATGAATAAGAATATTGTAAAACTTTGGGGACTAGTGTAATAAACAGATTAAAGTCCCCAAAATTGTTGGGCCAACGAATAAGATTATCATTTTTGTAAACCTTTGGGGACTAGTGTAATAAATAGTTAAAAGTCCCCAAAATTGTTAGGCCAACGAATAAGAATATACTGAAAAACTTTGGGGACTAGTGTAATAAACAGATTAAAGTCCCCAAAATAGTTTGGACAACGAATAAGAATATTATAAAACTTTAGGGACTAGTGTAATAATAAACAGATTAAAGTCCCCAAAATTGTTAGGCCAACAAATAAGAATATAGTAAAACTTAGGGGACTAGTATAATAAACAGTTTAAAGTCCCCAAAATTGTTAGGCCAACGAATAAGAATATATTGAAAAACTTTGGGGACTAGTGTAATAAACAGTTTAAAGTTCCCAAAATAGTTTGGCCAACGAATAAGTATATTGTAAAACTTTGGGGACTAGTGTAATATACAGCTTAAAGTCCCCAATAAGATTTCTGTGAACCTTTGAGGACTAGTGTAATAAATATTTTAAATTCCCAAAATGGTTAAGAATATTGTAAAACTTTGGGGATTAGTGTAATAAACAGTTTAATGTCCCCTTCCTTCCCTGGGTAATTTTGTTTACTATCACAGGGAATCAATGAGGATGGTTCCTATCACCTAGTACGTGTCCAAAGTTTTCCACCAATAGTTATTAATCTTAGTCATTACCTGTATATCCACCACCCCTTCCCTGTTGGATTGTAGTACCATAGTTCCAGTTTGTAAATCTAGAAGAAAAAACATGGTTGTTCATTTTTTTTATACCCAAGACTTTCGGTCGGTTTGTCCGTAACGGATACCTTTATCTTATCGTTAATTTAGACATGTTAGAAACTTAGAATTGTCATATATATTTCAAACTTAGCATGATGATTTTTGTAACAGCGTGTACAATTTAGAAAGCATAGTAACGCTTTTATTATTGGAAAGTCTGTTTGTCAATTTAAAAATGATTTTTGGCTTTTGAAAACAATATATACTATACGATATATAATCTTACGTTATTTTTAGAGATTTTTGGCTTGAAAAATTTGCTAGCCGTTTAGGATTCCCCATGCAAAATTTGAAACAGTTAGGACGATTTTAACTTCAATGGAAGATATTTAACTATCATATCTTTCTAAACTACAGACATACTGACATTTCCTAAGTATATAATTACTACGCTACTAAAAATGTTATTTACCTCATATTGGGGGGTGCCCCAGGGTTACGTGGTCGGAACATTGCTTATGTCTGAAAATTTCTTAACAATTAGGTAGGTACCTAGGGACATAATAAAACTATTGGTGGGTGGTAGGTATTAAATCAGAGAACTTAAGGGATAAGACAATGGAGTTTAAACATCTCCAACACATTATCCCTTCTGTAGATATAAATCATTGGTTGAAAAGTTTAGACACTACTAACCAACCAATCAAAATACAATAAAAGTAGAAGGTACTGAAAGTTTTGATTTAATAAATATTACAACGTGGTTAATCATTTTTGGTACCAGTGTAATTTACAGTCCAATATCCCCTCCCTCAAAATGTAAATTCCTGTTTTCATATTTTTTTTGCAATATCAAAGTAAAGAAAATTGAAAAGGATAACATTTAACAGTTTCTTCAATCAATAATACAGGGGTCTTTTTGTTAGGTACCTATTCACAAGTAAAGATCCACTAAGTTTCTTGGTAGAAAGAAAATTGAAAAGGAAAAATAAATAATATTTTCTATCTTAAAATCTTGGAGGTTTCCAATTGCTGGGTCTTCTTTTGGCCCTCTGTGGCCAGTCCCAATGGACAGTTGTTGCATCCTGCAAAGATGGAGTTTTTAACTTATGTAAATTTTTAAAGGAAGGTTAAAAAATAATAGCTTAACAACATCCATAAGTAGCAAAGTACAAAATATTTGTGGATCGAACAACGGATAAAGCGAGTGAAAATGAAGAAGCCTATTTTGTATGTATAAAATATGTCTTGGTCTTTTGTAGCATGACCGACAGACCGACGGACCAAGTAAATTATATACTGGATGCTTATCAGTACATGGAAGCTTCACAAATATTTCAGCCGTCTATCTTGAATAGCGTCCGAGAAAATTACGTTTCCTCCCATACTGTTCTCAAGAGAAAAATGGACAAACAGACATATAGATTCATAGAGAAATAGCATAATACCTACCCTAGTTGTAATAATTAAACTTACTTTAAACGTTCTGTCAAGCCGTTTACGAGATCATAACAGATACACACAAACACAACTTACTACTTTAAATTATTGAAATCATTATATGCAGTATTAAGATCTCAGAAACAGTTTTAAAAAGACTCCATCTTAATTAATCCTTTTCTACCCCCCCCCCCCCCCCCAATTAATAACCTTATACCTACCAAGTGCAAATAATACACTTCATTTAAAATTGTGAAAGGTTTCAAGATCACAGCAGACATACTAACACACAACTTACTACTTTAAATTATTGAAACCATTATATGCAGAATTAAGATCTAAAAAACAGTCTAAAACTCCATCTTTCCTGAATGGCCACAATGACTAGGCCCGCCTGAGTTATTCCTTTGAGTACAGCCTCCCTGGCGAGGTTAAATCCGTTTAGCCTCACTCTGGACATTTCAAGGATTTTATTTTAAATGTTTAAGAATAGTTAACAATGAAATGTTTTAGAGGAAAATTTAATAATATGAGGTTTATAAAATGGTGCCCAAAGTTTTATAAATTGGTACCCAAAGTTTTATAAACTTGTAGACTCCCTAGCAAGGTTAAATCCATTTAGCCTCACTCTGTGCATTAAAAGGATTTATTTTAGATTTTAATTGTTATTTATTGCATCGTATTTAGACAGCTTTCTGCGGATATTAACATGAAAAATAATAAGGTTTAAACCAGTTTTGCTAGACCCGAAGGGCCGAAGTCCCGGGCTAAAAGAACTGCTGTTAATATTATGATTTTTATTTAGTTTTCGTGGAAAATTGTCTGTAATACAATGCTATACATGATTTGATTTTTTTAAAGTAAGACTGAGAACCGGTTCTAATCCTGCAGACATTAATCGGATTCAAAGCCATACTGGAAAGGATGTTAAAATGATTAATTTTGTGTTCCATGAAAAAGTATTTTTTTAAAGCTTAAAACATTACCGAAAATGATCCTAGATGCATAGACGTATACATTATTTAAATAGTAAATCTATTCTGTATCAATCTAAAATAAAAAAATAAAAAAATGAAGAACAATAAAAGCGGCGTTATCCATTTTAATATAACCCTAATAGCTCTTAGTAGTCTGATCTGTCCTGTAGTAAAACAACTATTCATATTATTATTTGATTCTTTAATAAAATAAAATCCTGGCCTGATATATTTATGTCCATAACCACGCAGCTTCTGTCCCATCATCGAACCTGCAACCTAAAAAAAACTAGTCATGACAATCCGTCGAATTTTTAGACCGGATTTGGATTCCGGATTCTTAAAAGAATCCGTCAAAAAAAGTGGCGGATTCCGGATTCTAGCAGTATTTTAAAAGGCTTTTAAAAAAAAATTAATGAAGCATGAAAAGCTGTGAAATGAAAATAAATACCTACAAGAAAACGCAACTTTGGATGCTAGCTACCATTATACCTGTAGTTAAGAAGAAATAATAAAATACTTTTTAGATATATGTCTGCCACATTTTAAATAAGAGGGAGTTGAAAGAAAAAACTCAAGATGTTAATTTTAGCCTACCAATTAGGAATCCGAAATTCACTATTAAAAAACGGATTCCGGATCCGGATTCCAAAATTGGGCGGATTCCGGATTGCCAACCCTAAAAAAACATTGTAGTCTGAGAGAAAAGTAGTTACACTGTTAGACATGAATATACCATTAACATAAAACCATTTAATCTAGGGGCTTTGTATTCGAAGGTTAAAGAAGACGACTGAAAAATTGCCTTGACAAGTTAACATACTTATTTTCTTTGAATAAGAAAAACCATCAAAGGACGTATATAAAACTTCCATGAAATGGAGAACTTAATAAGTTTTTAATAAGAACTACAAATAAGTAAACCTAACTAATTAACACTACTAACCACCACGACATGACTTCAGTAAAGTGGCTTTCTAGCATTGTACTTGAACACAGACGTCTGTTCTCTTTACACACACACACACTCATTCACACACACACACACATAGTTTTTTTTACAGTTATTATCGTCTTTAGTCTGATACGGTGAGGTCCATAATCGAACCCGACACCAATATATTACAAATATAGCATTGTACCTGACCACCGACGACGGCTGTTCTCTTAACACACACACGCACATAAGTACGTTGATGAATCCGTGCAAGGAAGGAGTTTTTTTTTACAGTTTTTATCGTCTTTAATTTGATGCAGTGAGGTCCATAATCTAACCCGACACTAATGTTACGTAGTATAAATAAAGCATTGTACCTGACCGCCGACAGCTGTTCTCTTCTTAGCGTTGATGAACCCATGCATAGCCGGAGTGTTGTGAAATATATATTTCTCGTCCCACGTTCTAGAGTTAAGATCAAGTGTTCATTTTTCAGGGTACCCAAAGTTTTATATTGGTACCCAAAGTTTTAAATTGGTACCTAAAATTTTGTATTAACGTTTTCTTATTTGATGCCTTAGGTTACAAATTTGGGGGCTTTAATTGAATTTTGATTGGTTGGGTGTTGAAACGTTTCAATTACTAATTGTAAAATACAGAAGGGGTAGTTTTGTGTATGATCATTGGCAATGTATACCTATCAATTTATCGGCAATTGTATTATCCCTTATAATATTGTACCTACTCAACCTAGGTATCAATTTTCGAAAAATTTAAGTCATTAATAAATGAACACTTGCCTTGCAACTAATTTTGTATTATTCTTATGCATCCTAATGTAATGGATATATAATACATGGATATTTATATTTTGACAAGAGAAAAGTCGTTGTTTTAGGTTGATAATATGGACCTCATTTATTGATCCAGTAGGAGGGGAATGAAATAATGTGGGGATTATTGTTATTTGAGCCAGCTCCAAGTATCACTTTGTTAGAGTACATGAAAATCTGGTGCAACATCCATGTTATAATATGGGGGGTAGGAGGGTATTGTTATTAGGGTTGGGCCGGATACTTTTTTGGCCGGATACCGGATATCCGGCTGATTTCAAATGCCGGATATCCGGTAACCGGCCGGATATCCGGCCAACGCCGGATATCCGGCAAATATCCGGTTATCCAGCCAAATTACCGGATATCCGGCCGGATAACCGGCCAATTACCAGATATTAAAGTAGTAAAAAAAAAATTTCTTCAGAAATCTTATAGGGTAGTGCGGGGTTAATGCGGTCATCGGGTCAATTCCGGTCAAACGACCAACTTTTTTAAAACCGTTTTTTAACGGTGTTCTAAACGTTTGCGAGAGATCTTCAGAAAAGCAAAGTTGTAGTTTATTGCCTATACTTTCATTTCTTACTTCAGCAAATTTTTGTCAGATCACTCCTTCTATGATTTTTTTGCCCTCAAAAAGTTGCAAAAAATTTGCAAAAAAAAAAATTTCAAAATAGGCCATGTTCAATCTAAAATTGTGAAAAAATGGTAAGTCCTATCGACCCCCGGGTTTTTGTAAAATGAAAGATATGGCATTCATTTATCGTTTGCAATTGGAGGCGTTGTTCTAACTTGATTTTTTCATAATTTTTTTTTCGTCTAAAAAAAATGGTCTATTCCGGTCACTTTTTTTACTTTTTTTTTATTACTGTATAATACCCTAATGTTTTATTTAGTTAATCTGGAAGCATAAACAACCTAAATGCATGACCTAAGCTTTAATCATTGCCTTGCCTGTTGTGTGATGTACATTACTAGTCATTTTACTGCTTGTATTATGTCATGTTTTGTTGCCTAAGCTTTTCAATTTGTAAAGACATTAAAAATTTTTCAGACACATTTTTATAGTAATGGGAAGAGTATATCACCCAAAGGAACGCCTTAAATATTTTCCTGAAGATGTATCAGCTGCATTGGCTCATGTAAGAAGGGGTATGTCTATTAGAAAGACTGCTAGAAGATTTAAAATTCCATATGAAACCCTTGCATCTTTTTCGTATAAGAGGGTGTTCGAGATTTTTGCGCGGTTTGGATTTTTTATGTCAAATCGGCTAGGATTAAGCTAGAAAGGTGTTTAAGGTGTCTATAGAAAGCTCTTTGCATGTCCTAACAAAAACTCCCCAGGATATGGGTTCTATCTCCAAGATTTAGAGTACATATTCAAGATTTTGCATTTTCAAAATTCCTGTTGCATAAAATGTGTTGAAATATTAGAGTTAAACCCCATATCATTTCGAGTTAATTGTCAGGCATGTAATTTTGCATCTTTAGACACCTTAACCACCCTTGTAGGTCAATCCTAGCCAATTTGAGACAAGAAATAATGTATCAAAAACTGCTGTCAAAACACATGTCACACACACACACACACATGAAAAAAAATGATGTTTTTTTTGCGATTTTACCTACTTTTTTTTAATGGGGAAAATGTGGTCAAAAAATTGTCTGATCTGCATGCGACTAGTACTGTTAGAAAGCTAATGACCTCAGCTTTCTACTCATAGTTTAAAATGTTAAAAAAAAATATTTTAAGGGGGTGTTCCACCCCCCCCCCCCCAAAGTCAAGTGACCGAAATAGCCCCACCGGTGGGGTTATTCCGGTATAGGCCAACCGCCGCCCTTTAAACCGATTTTTGACCGACTTCTAGTTGCGAGATCTTAATGGGACCAAGACAGGCTTCTTCGTTATTGCCATATCGTTCATTTGCACTCTTAAAAACCGGAAAAAGTTTTTAGGAAGTATGTTTTTTTTTAAGTTGAAGCAAAAAATTGACCGGAATTACCCCGCACTACCCTATAAATTTACATAAAGTTAAACTTATTCAGAAAAAATGTTCTTCTAGCTTCAATAATAAGAAAATTATAGCCATTTAAGATTTTAAAAAGCAGAGATTTTTGGTGTAAAGTATAAAAAATTATAGAGCCGGATATCCGGCCACACCGGATATCCGGCCCAACCCTAATTGTTATATGAGCCAGCTGTGAGTATTAATTTATTAGAGTACATGAAAATCTGGTGCAACATCCATGCAATTAATATATCCATTCCTAATGTTAACATAGGGTAGTTCACTGAACTTAATTCCATTGTATAAAGTGTCAGGGGTGTTTTCATCAGGAAATATTTGGAAAGTATCGTTTTCCTGAAAATATATTAATCCTTATATAAAAGTAACAGGATGTCTGTCTGTCTGTCTGTCCGTCTGTCTGTATGTCTGTCTGTCTGAACTTTATCTCATTATATAAAGTATCAGGAGTGTTTTCATCTGGAAATATTTGGAAAGTATCGTTTTCCTAAAAATATATCAATCCTTATATAAAAGTAACAGGATGTCTGTCTGTCTATCTGTCTTATGTTCGTCTGTCTGTCAGTTATCTTATTATATAAAGTTTCAGGAGTGTTTTCATCTGGAAATATTTGGAAAGTATCGTTTTCCTAAAAATATATTAATCCTTATATAAAAGTAACAGGATGTCTGTATGTCCGTCTGTCTGTCTAAAGTTATCCCATTGTATAAAGTTTCAGGATTGTTTTCATATGGAAATATTTGGAAAGTATCGTTTTCCTAAAAATATATAAATCCTTATATAAAAGTACCATGATGTTTGTCTGTCTTATGTCCGTCTGTCTGTCTGTCAGTTATAACATTGTGTTTTCGTCAGGAAATATTTGGAAAGTATCGTTTTCCTAAAAATATATTAATCCTTATAATAAAGTAACAGGATGTCTATCTGTCTTTCTGTCTGTCCGTCTGTCTGTCTAAGCTTTATCTCATTATATAAAGTATCAGGAGGGTTTTCATCTGGAAATATTTGGAAAATATCGTTTCACTGAAAATATATCAATCCTTATATAAAAGTAACAGGATGTCTATCTGTCTTGAGTCACTGAACTGAAGGATCTCGCTAACCGCCGCGCTGAATCGGTATGGTTCTCCTTTACAACGTAGCTTCTCATAGGTTTTGGGAAGGTTTATAACTATTTTTGGAGAGGGTACCAACAACCTCCAGAGAAATTGCCCCTCGAAATTTTTTTTAGAGAATATTAAGTCAGGTCAGATGGCCTATTCTCAATAACTTTGGGGACGTCTATTGAATTTTAATTGGCTGGTTCATTAAGATGAGTGTACAAACCTTTCAACCACTAATTGATACATCTATATAAGGGGTAATATTTTGTTTATCATCATTGGGGATGTACCTGAATAGCATCAATGTCGACTACTTCTAGTTCAGATTCAATTTTATCCACCTCCTTCAGGGCACTTCCACCAGCCAGTGCTGAAATTATGGTTTTAATCAAGAGTTTAGAACAGAGATCTAAAGGGATAAGACATTGGCTGATAAATAGATGTACATCCCCAATGATAAAGGACCAAATCACCCCTTCTGTAGATTACAATTAGTGGTTTCGACACCTAACTTAATGTACCAATCAATCAAAATTAATAAGTCCCCAAAGTTGTTCAGCAAACGAATAAGAAAAAGGTTATTATAAAACTTTGGAGACTAGTGTAATTACCAGCCCATTGTCCCCTCTCGCTCTGAGTTAAGAAAGTTCCATGACAATTTTCTTAATATATAAATATTCAAGGTCTTAATCTCAAGCACAAATTCTCAGGGTTCGTATAGCGACAACACAATGACAGATAAATTGATGTTAATCCCCAATGATGAGCAAAATTACCACTTCTGTAAATTTAAGTTGTTCGTTGAAAAGTATGAACAACCCATCAAGATATAATAAAAACGTACCAGGGGTGTATATTCTGCACAAGATCTATTTTTTTTCCCCTGCTACAAAATTTTTTATTTTTTTTCCCCCCTAGATTTTTCTTAAAAAGTAGGGGGGAAAATAGAAAAATATTTAAAGAACTCTATATTTTATTCCTCCTACCACACATTTTTTTAGTTTTTTTAACCAAGGAGAGGGGCGAAATGGAAAAAATGTTTTCAGTTTTCTTAATTTTTACATTTTTTTTCCCTCCAACCACTTATTTTTTATTTTTTTTCCCCCCCCCTGAGCCGGGGATCCCATGCAGAATATACACCCCTGAAACGTACTAAGAACCAACGAATAGTAAAGCATGTTTATAAAACTATGGGTAGTGGGTACCAGTGTAATTTACAGTTCAGTGTCCCCTCCCTCCTCGAGTAATCCGATGGTAGTTAAAAAGAGTTTATAGAATGCCTTTGCACAAAACAGGCGCAATGAAATCATAACGTACCTCTGGCCCCCTTAATAACGGTGACAGCTTCTAGAGGTTCTTCTCTTCTTAAATAGTGTGTGGTGGATAGCTGCCGTGTTAAATTATACATCTGCCCAATATTAAGCCTAAAAATAGAATGATTATTACAGTAGGGCTTTGAATTCGATTGATATCCGGTAGATTATAACTGGTAAATAATGTATCGTATTATAGACAATTTACCGCGAATAATAAAATAAAAATCATAAAATCCTGAAATAGAAGTTTTTTATTGGTCAGTTCGTTCATCCAGTAGGAGGAGAGTTGATGGGGGTAAAGGGGATGTATGGGGGGGCGGTATCGGTATTTTAGCCAGCTGCAAGTATCATTTTAATTAATTAATCCTAAAAATTAAATGGCTATTCCATTATGGCTGCGAAACCGATTAATATCTCCTGGATTAGAACTGGTTCTGAGCCATATTGAAAAATAATGTATCGTATTGTATTATAGACAATTTTCCATGAATAATGTAAAGATTATAAAATTAATACCAGTTTAGTTGGTCCGGGCCTTTTGCCCCTCCGGGCCAACAAACCTTAATTTTAAAGACCTAACCATGAAAAAAATTTACTTGTAATACTTGTAATTTAAAGCTAAAATGGATTTTAATATAATAAGAATCCTTACCTATTACTAACAGAAAATAAATCTTTGGAATAAATCCCAAGTCTCGAAAAATTCTTCAACAACGACATTTTAAAATTCTGAAAAAAATGTAAAAAAAATTACAATAATAAGAGATCTTTAAAAAAAGTTTTTAACAATTTTAACAAAACAATCTTTGGTTAGGTTAATTTCACCATGTAAAAAAAAACAAAAACGTACAAATACAAAAAAAACACTAATTTGTGAAAAAATTTGAAAAAAATGTGTAAAGAACTTTTTGGGTAAAACTGTTTTCAAATGCTTATTACATAGAGAAAAAAATAATAGTTATTTATCGCATCGTATGATAGACAACTTTCCGCGAATATTAAAAAATTTAAATCAGGTTTCTTAGCTCCAAGGGAACGAAGGCCCGGGCTAATAAAACTAGTACCTATTGATTTTATGTTTTTTATTTTAACTTTCCTGGAAAATTGTCTGTAATACGATGCTATAAATGATTTTTCAGAATGGCTAAGAACCGATTCTAATCCAGCGGAAATTAAACGGTTTCTAAGCCATACTGGAAAAAAATTTAGACATTATATGTATACTGTATAGTAAACATTTTAACTACAATTTTAAATGTATAAAAATTTCAAATTTAACCTTGAACGAATAATAAAATGTTGTCATTAAAGTTTGGGTGGTGGCAAGTTGCATAAAGAGCCTACAAAGTCCCCTCCCTCCCAAAATTAATACTTAGGAATACATTTATAACAATGTAGTTCAGTTTTATTCTGACCAAACACTCCCCCACCCAACTTCAAATAATCCAAAAATCAGGATTTTTACAATTTTTAATCATTTGATATTTTTTTTACAATTGTAAATTGAGCACAAGTTTAGTTATTTATCGCATTATATAATTGACATCTTTCCACGGTTAGTAAAATGAAGAAAAAAAATATGAAGTTGATTTGTTAGCCTTGATGGGTCGGGGGCTCAAGCTAACAATGAGATTTTTAATCCATTGAGGCAAATTTTAAGCTAATTTTAATTTTATTAAAGGGGTAGTTTCACGAAATGCATTTGAACTTAATTTAGTGAACCGCATATTTTTTCCTAGTTAATGGGTTAAGCTACATTTATATGGCATATATTTGAAATAAATTCAATTTTCTACCACATAGTTTTTAAAATATCAAGATTTGAAAATTGTCTTTTTGTGATAATACAATTTAAAAAGACGATTTTCAAGTCTTGATATTTTAAAAACTACGTGGTAGAAAATTGAAATTCTTTCAAATATATGCCATATAAATGTAGTTTAACCATTTAACCAGGATAAAATATGCAGTTCACTAAATTAAGTTCAAATGCATTTCGTGAAACTACCCCTTTAAATTTTTTAAAATTAAAAAAGAAAATTTGGTTTTTAACAGTTAATGTGAAGTTAAAATTAAAGAATTCTGACAATAATTTATCTTTAAATTTGAATAGTATAGTTACTTTTATATCTGACTTTTATACAGGGATCTTAAGGGATAAGACATTGGACCATAAATTATTGGTTGAAAAGTTTGGGCACTGCTAAACAAAAAACTATTCAAGATTTTAAAAAGTGTCCAAAGTTTGTTAACCCAAAAATGATAGAAGATGTTTGTATAACCATGGGTACCAGTATGTCTCATATACAATCCAATGTCCCCTCCCTCCCTGCTGTTATACCAGGAGCGTGGCGACTCTTTGTACAAGTCCAGAACGTCGGTATTCCAGTTTATCTGGACGTAGAGTAGTAGTACATTGTTGGACACGAATACTCCTACAATTTTCATCTAATTTATTCTATATACTAATGGTTGAAAAGTTTGGACACACCTGGATTAAAAGTGTGTTACTTAAGTAACAGGATGTTTGTCTGCTGAACCGATTTGGCTAGGATTCTTAATGGATAAGACAAAGGTCGATAAATTGAGATACACATGCCCAATGATATTAACAAAATTACCCCTTGTATAAATTCAAGTTAATGGCTTAAAAGTTTGAACACAAAGTGTTTTTGAGAAGGTTAACTGCAGCTGTTTATGGGCGCGGCCAAAGCAATCGAATAATTTAGATGAATTCCTGGTGATGATGCTTAATAGAAAGCTGTAGGTTTATATTTGAATTGTTTGCCTCCAGTGCCGTTTGTAGCCAGGTCATCAGGTGGACAGGGTAACCATTGTTGAAACTAAATATCAGCTGATTGTATCGCATGGTAATGGAGCGCAATTGCCGGGTACAATTATGATAAGTAAGCAATAATTAGATGTACTACAAGGTACCCATTGTTGAAACTAAACAAAGATCAGCTGATTGTAAAGTATGGCATTGATGCGCAATTGCCGCGTACAATTATAAACTGCGTCAGAGTGTTGAAACCATTGTTCACAAAGATAATTATAATTATAGACAACTAGCACAGCTATTTTTGTCATTAGAACTGTGTAAGTATTATGTCGTCTTTGCCTGAGTTAAAGTAATATTAATACCTGTTCAACGCTGCAAACATGCCGTCAAATGCCTGTTCCATGGCCCCCCACGAGATTACTAGATGCCTCAGCTCATGGAACTCCTAAATAAACAGTAATGGTTTCACTAAAATTGCCTGCGATCACACAGACACCCTTATATTGAGATATTTTGTAAATAAGAGGGGTGGAGGGGTAGTTTATATTTTAGCTTATTGTTCTAAGATGAGTTTTATGGCCACGTTATCTTATTTGTTGCCTTAAAAACTTTGGTTACTTTAATTGCATTTTGATTGGTTGGTTTCAAACTTTTCCCAATAAACTTGATCTATACCTACCTAGAAGGGGTAATTTGTTGATAATAATTGAAGGTAAGAATAAAAATTGATGTTCATTGTCTTATCCCTTAAGATCCCTGTTATCTTTTGTGGTTTTTACCAGGGATCTAAAGGGATAAGACAATGGCCGATGAATTAATGTCTATCCCCAATGATGTTCCACAGAATTACCCCATCTGTGGACACTAAGTTTAATGAAAAGTTGTTAAGCCAAATAATAAGAAAACGCTTTAAAAAACTTTGGGGACTAGTGTAATAAAAAGAAAAATGTCCCCTCCCTCCATGGGTACTTAGTGAACTTACCTTCAAGATGTAGACAGTTGCTGGCATGTTGGATGTACAATCAGACGTGGAAAATGTTATACCGAGTTTCTTCAGTTTTTTCAGTGCAGACAACTTCAATATCTAAATAAATATAACAGTGAATTAAAAACTCACAAAAGCCACGGATCTAAAGGGATAAGACAATGGCCGATAAATTGAGGTACATCTCTTATTTACCTCTTCTGTAGATTACAAGGGGGGGGGGAAAGTTTTGACACTTTCGCTTACTCCGTGATTATTGGTCTAGGTATTAAAGTTAGACTATAGGTTATTTGGGATAAAAGTTTACTTTTGGTTAGTACTTCACGGATTTTTAATCATTTTTTGGATAACCCCCCACCCTAGCCCCCCGGGGCTCAAAATCCCCCTAAAAATGAACCTAACCTTAATTTTCTCAGGAACCATTTGACCAAAAGAGATGATTTCTTAAACTTAAGCTTTTATGCTTATAAACTAACTTCTGATTTAGAAGTCACCCCCCTGCCACCAACCCCTAGCCCTCCGGGGCTCAAAAAAACCCTAAAAATGAACCTAACCTTAATTTTCTCAGGAACCATTTGACCAACAGAGATGATTTCTTAAACTTAAGCTTTTATGCTTATAAACTAACTTCTAGTTTAGAAGTCACCCCCCTGCCGCCAACCCCTAGCCCTCCGGGGCTCAAAAAAACCCTAAAAATGAACCTAACCTTAATTTTCTCAGGAACCATTTGACCAACAGAGATGATTTCTTAAACTTAAGCTTTTATGCTTATAAATTAAGTTTAAGTTTAGAAGTCGCCTCCCTGCCGCCAACCCCTAGCCCTCCGGGGCTCAAAAAAACCCTAAAAATGAACCTAACCTTAATTTTCTCAGGAACCATTTGACCAACAGAGATGATTTCTTAAACTTAAGCTTTTATGCTTATGAACTAAGTTTAAGTTTAGAAATAGCCCCCCTGCCGCCAACCCCTTGCCCCCCGGGGCTCAAAAAAAACCCAAAAATGAAACTAACTTTAATTAAAATTTCTTATTTAAAGAGTTAGAGGTACACTTATTAAACCAAATATGCTTCTTTTTGGATGTTATTGACATATCTGCTGAAAAAATTAGAATCGGCCTCCAGGTTCAGGTGAAAATCTAAAATAGTTAGTCTAAAATTTAGAGGAAAGGTATTTAAATAGAGTAAGGTTAAAGTAAACAATATAGTCAAATTTATTGTTTACGGCTTCAATATGTGTTCCCGACAGGCTCCAGGGGCCTGCTCAACAGGTAAAAATCCTTATGTGTAATGTTTGAATTAAGATGAAAGGTTACTAAATAGAAATAAAAAATATGTACAACAAGAAACTTAATCAAGGTATAAAAAATCTAAAGTTATCCTATATGATAGCTACTTATTTCCAGTGAGCAATATTATCGCCATTTTAGAACTCTGAAAAAAATACCTTGCAGATTAAATTATTTGTTAAAAAATACAAAAATACAACTTACTTAGGGTGGGTCGATTTTGGAATTTCACATTAGTAGACATTGGCAAGGGTTACTAGGCTAATATAAAACCCTGTGAAACTTGAAAGAGGTTTTTAAATCCAAAAACAACGGGTGCACGGAGGGTATAAAATGTGCCCAATATGGAGATATGTCAATAACATCCAAAAAGATGCATATTTGGTTTAATAAGTTTACCTCTAATTCTTCAAAGAAGAAATTTTAATTTTTACCTGTCTCCAGAGTGGACCTGGAGGCCTGCAGCACCTGAACCTGGAGGCCGATTCTAATTTTTTCAGCAGATATGTCAATAACATCCAAAAAGATGCATATTTGGTTTAATAAGTGTACCTCTAAACCATCAAATAAGAAATTTTAATTTTTACCTGTCTCCTGAGTGGACCTGGAGGCCTGCAGCACCTGAACCTGGAGGTCAATAACATCCAAAAATAAGCATATTTGGTATAATAAGTGTATCTCTAACTCTACAAATAAGAAATTTAAATTAAGGTTAGGTTCATTTTTAGGGTTTTTTTGAGCCCCTGGGGGCTAGGGGTTGGCGGCAGGGGGCTGACTTGTAAACTAGAAGTTAGTTTATAAGCATAAAAGCTTAAGTTTAAGAAATCATCTCTGTTGGTTAAATGGTTCCTGAGAAAATTAAGGTTAGGTTCATTTTTAGGGTTTTTTTGAGCCCCGGAGGGCTAGGGGTTGGCAGCAGGGGGGTGACTTCTAAACTAGAAGTTAGTTTATAAGCATAAAAGCTTAAGTTTAAGAAATCATCTCTTTTGGTCAAATGGTTCTTGAAAAAATTAAGGTTAGGTTCATTTTTAGAGTTTTTTTGAGCCCCGGAGGGCTAGGGGTTGGCGGCAGGGGGGTGACTTCTAAACAAGAAGTTAGTTTATAAGCATAAAAGCTTAAGTTTAAGAAATCATCTCTGTTGGTCAAATGGTTCCTGAGAAAATTAAGGTTAGGTTCATTTCTAGAGTTTTTTTGAGCCCCGGAGGGCTAGGGGTTAGTGGCAGGGGGCTGACTTCTAAACTAGAAGTTAGTTTATAAGCATAAAAGCTTAAGTTTAAGAAATCATCTCTGTTGGTCAAATGGTTCCTGAGAAAATTAAGGTTAGGTTCATTTTTAGGGTTTTTTTGAGCCCCGGAGGGCTAGGGGTTGGTGGCAGGGGGGTGACTTCTAAATCAGAAGTTAGTTTATGAGCATAAAAGCTTAAGTTTAAGAAATCATCTCTGTTGGTCAAATGGTTCCTGAGAAAATTAAGGTTAGGTTCATTTTTAGGGTTTTTTTGAGCCCCGGAGGGCTAGGGGTTGGTGGCAGGGGGGTGACTTCTAAATCAGAAGTTAGTTTATAAGCATAAAAGCTTAAGTTTAAGAAATCATCTCTTTTGGTCAAATGGTTCCTGAGAAAATTAAGGTTAGGTTCATTTTTAGGGGGATTTTGAGCCCCAGACGGCTAGGGGGTGGGGTTATCCAAAAAATGATTAAAAATCCGTGAAGTACTAACCAAAAGTAAACTTTTATCCCAAATAACCTATAGTCTAACTTTAATACCTAGCCCAATAATCACGGAGTAAGCGAAAGTGTCAAAACTTCCCCCCCCCCCCCTTAGTGGTTGAAACATTTAGACACTTAATTAAATGAACAAAGTATCCAAGGTTGTTAAGCCAACGAATAAGACTTTGGAGTGAAATTCAGGTGCAACATCCAAATAATAATAAATCCATTAACTAACCTGATCTAAAGTGAATCCTTTAAACTCTCTGGCATTCGCTGGCATTATTTCCAACTCCTCCAGCTCTGACAAATAAAGATACATATATTATCAGATTTAAAGGGATAAAACAATGGCCGATAAATTGATGTACATCCAATTCCACATTGATGATACACTAAATACGTTAGGGGACACTGAACTTAATGAACCAATCAATAAAAATACCTATACGGACTGACAGACCAATGAACAAAGTCGACAAACAGAGAGACATACAGACAGACGGACAGACAGACCTGGCATATAGATGGCAATGAGATGGGGTCAAGTGTTGATGAAAAGTCAGGAGAGCTTACCATTCAGATAAAACTTCACCAATTACGGACAGACAGACAAACAGACAGACGGACGAAATTGTACCTGGCATATAGATGGCAATTATATTTGTCAAGTGTTGATGGAAAGTCAGGGAGGAGAGTTCATCATTTAAATGAAACTTCACCAATTACGAACAGACAGACAGACGGACAGACATAAAGACAGACAGACAGATAGACGGACGTACCTGGCATATAGATGGCAATGTTAGGTAATGTTGATGAAAAGTCAGGGATGACAGCTCATCATTTAGATGAAACTTCACTATTTACGGACGGACGGACAGACAGACAGACAGACAGACAGACAGTCAGACAGACAGACTGACATATATAAAGACAGAGACATACAGACAGACATACCGACAGACAGACGAAATTGTACCTGGCATATAGATGGCAATGATGTTGGTCAAGTGCTGATGGAAAGTCAGGGATGAGAGCTCATCATTCAAATGAAACTTCACCAATTACGGACAGACAGACAGACAGAGAGACAAAAACACAGACTGACATGTGGACAGACAAACAGACAGACATACATATATACAAACATTCATACATACAGTTAGACAGACATACAGACAAACAGAGAGACATACAGACAGAGGGACAGATGAAATTCTACCTGGCATATAGATGGCAATGATGTTAGTCAAATGTTGATGGAAGGTAAGGGATGAGAGCTCATCATTAAGATGAAACTTCACCAAATACGGAAAGTCAGACAGACAGAGACAAAAACACAGACTGACAGATGGACAGACAGAGAGACGAAAAAAAATGTACCTGGCATATAGATGGCAATGATGTTTGTCAAATGCTGATGGAAAGTCAGGGATGAGAGCTCATCATTCAGATGAAACTGCGCCAATTACGGACTGACAGACAGACAGACAGAGAAACATACCGATAGACAGACAGACGGATAATACTCTACCTGGCATATAGATGGCAATGATGTTAGTCAAGTGCTGATGGAAAGTCAGGGATGAGAGCTCATCATTCAGATGAAACTTCACCAAATTTCTGTGTCTGTATTCCTCCCTGTAATTAAATTTTTTAGTAAAAAAAACAATTTTAAGTATCTTATGACTGTACATTTTTATATTCGTATAAAACTGGATATAGTACTGTATGCTATACATAATTTTTCAGTATGATACAGAACTGGTTCTAATCCACCGGATATTAATCGGTTTCGAAGAAAATAAATTACCTGATGGTCTCAAACTCATTGGGCGCGTAATATACAGAAGAGACAATTTTGTGCATAATCATTTGGGATGTACATAAATTTATCGGCCATTGTCATCCCTGTAGATCCCCGAGAATTTTGTCTACCCACCCCCCCAAAAAAAAAAAAATTACCTGATGGCCTCGAACTCATTGGGAGCGTGGATCGGCGTTTTCTCTAGCACCAGCTCTGTGAGCAAGGGGCACAGCCGTAGGACCGGCAGCAGCGGGAACGGTCCGTTCATGCCCGCCCCCTTCAGGTGCAGGCTCGTCAGGTTGGTCAGATCGTTCATCAGGGTGTTGAAGTCCTGTCCAGATAGTTTTACATTTCAGATATCTTAAGGGATAACACAATAGGCAATAAATTGATGTACATTGTACACCCCCATTGATGATACACAAAATTATCCCTATAATAGATTAAAATTAGTTGTTTGAACACTCAACTTATATATCCAACCAATGAAAATTCACTAAAGTTCCAAAAGTTGTTAAGCCAACGAATAAGAAAACGTTCATATTTTTACATTTCATTCATTAATTCAAATCTTTTCACAACATTCATGTTATTTCTAAGCTGGATCTTTAAATGTGTAGCCGTTGCCATGGCCGTAGTCGTAGTCGTAGCCGTAGCCGTAGCCAGTGCCAGTGCTGCCAATAAAACACGGATTTTTAAATGTTTGAAGTTTTTACGAATTATTATTATTATTTCTTTTTCACTGAAAATTCCAAAAGTGGTTGTGATTTAAATATTTAAAGCCGTGGCCACGCGTAGCCAATTTGATTTAAAGAAAGCTATTAGGTTAGTGGCTGTATCTCTGGCAGCGGCAAAGGCAACGGCTACACATTTAAAGATCCAGCTTTGGTTTGCTAATTGCAATATTTTTTTAAAAAACAAAAATTTTAAAAATAATATTAATCTCCAATGACAATAAACAAAATTACCCCTTCTGTAGATTAAAATTATTAATAATGGGTACTAGCTCAGATAAAAACCGTTCAAAAAATTTAGGTACCCAAAGTTTATTAGCCAACGAATAAAAGAGATTGATTAGAAAACTTTGGATACCAATATAAGTTACATTCCAATGTCCTCTTACTCCTAGAGGTAATCTGCAAATGACTAATATACTGCAATCAAATGTGAAATTCCTGTGGGGAGGTGTTTTAAAAACTTTGGGTACCAATTTAATGTGAAATTTCTGTATGGAGGTGTTTTTAAAACTTTGGGTACCAATTTAATGTAAAATTTCTGTATGGAGGTGTTTTTAAAACTTTGGGTACCAATTTAATGTAAAATTCCTGTGGGGAAGTGTTTTTAAACTTTGGGTATTAATTTAATGTAAAATTCTTGCGGGGGTGGGGAGTAAGTGTTTGGTATTATGTAAAATGTAAAATTCCTGCGGGGGGTAGGGTGTAAGTTTTTGTATTAGTTTAGATTAATTATAGTACCCAAAGTATATATTTATAAAACTTTGGGTACCTACCTATATAATTTCAAATGTAAAATTCCTGAGGGGGTAGGGAGTAGGTGTTGGGTAGGTAGGCCGCGGGGAAGGTGATGGACAGCTTGGTCAGTTTTGGCGCCAAATATTTGCGCCAGGATTCTTTGCGAATCATGTCCTTGAACCAGTCAGCTGGCATCTCGTGGGATGGTCTGGATATATAAATAGAAAGATAGATAAATAGTTTTAAATGAACGTTCGGACATCATATAGTTGCTACACTTTCGAAATCGTACTAAACTGTTAAAAGAATCATCATACAAAGTTTGAAACCGATAGGACAATTCAAACATGCCTAAGTTAACGAAAAGAGCTATCCATTACGAACGGACAGACGTACTTACGGACGGACCTATCCCAATCATAGAAAAGCTTCCAATTGAAAAAAATACTCGCGGCTATGCCACTAGAAGTCCCGAGGGACACTAAAGGTGGAGAATGAAGGTTTTGAAAAGTTTTGAAAAGAAAAAAAAAGTTGGGGTTTTTTTTTTGGGGGGGGGGATTTTTTTTAAGGGGTGATTTCTCTTAGGAGGGTGAAGATACCCTACCTCAAAATAATTATAAACATTCCCTAAACACATGAGTAGCTTCACTGTAAAGGAGAACCATATATGTTAAGCGGTTGTAGCGAGATCCTTCGATACCGACAAAAAAAAACGATTATTACTTCATAGAATAGAATTTTGTACCTACCTAATGTTTTCTTGCCAGTCAAAATGTTTTAAATGGACGTTCAGACTTTCTGGTAACACTATAGAGTTGCTACGCTGCCTAACTCGCACCCAACTTTTATGATATGATCATGCAAAGTTTAAAATCGATAGTGCAATACTTTGTCTTCGCATTAAAATAAGGATGTTGATTGATTGATTGATTAGCCATAGTTTCTTAGGGTTTGGACCTAAGTAGTCATGGAGTAGGCTGAGACACTTTTGTATAGCCACTAGGGCTATCAAGCTCCACGTTCAAGCACATTATGACTTGACCCGCTATCTCATGAGAGCTACTCATTATTACCTCACCCTCGCCGAGTATGGCAGGTGTCCCAAATTAAGTCACCGTAGTGAATGACGCTCTCCGCAGAGGAGCTTGGGATAAGGGTAGTACTGATATTATGTACTTGACTATTAAGTATCCAAACTTACTCAATAATCCCCTTCTTACACAACCAGGGGAAGTTGCGTGAATGTATTCAACTGAGAAATTCGAGTTGCCACATGGGGACTAGAACTTGAACTCTCATCACCGTAACTCAGTGCGTTACCACTGAGCTACGACGCCCCTAAAAAATAAGGATGTCAACATCCATAGTATAACTGTTATTCAGTATTCGGACCAAAAACACCAAAGGTATGGGGATATATGTGAAATAAAATAGCCAAAAACCTGCTGAATAGCAGTCCGACCGCCATGGATGTTTTAAAGTTGAATATGCTCCTTAATGCTGGGAATGTTGCCAAAAAGTTTCAGCCTTCTATCTTTTATAGATATCACATTTTCCCCATAGTGTTACGGACTCACTAACTGACTGACGGACCTATTCTAATGTATGTGTATGTATGTAGCCTTGATTAGGATTCAGATGCACGAGGAGATTTGAGGTGACCTATTCTAATCATGGAAAAGCTTGATATTAAATAATAAATGTGTAGGTACCTAATATTTTCTTGCCAGTCTATGATAAGACTTGTCAGTTTGGGGGCGGATTCCAGCAAATAAACAGGTTTTAATACTCTGAAATAAAAATAGATAGGTAAAGAATAAAACCGGTTTTAATACTCTGAAAAAAATAGGTACATATAGAAGAAAACCGGTTTTAATACTCTGAAATAAAAATAGTTATCTATAGATAGAATAAACAGGTTTTAATACCTATAAAATATATACGTGTATATCATGACAGGGGAAAAATTGTCGTTAATTTAGGTTGCTAATATAGACATCACTTATTGGTCAGTTCTTAAATCCATTAGGAGGGGTTACAGGGGTGGATTGTTGTTATAGCCAGCTACAAGTTTTAATTTATTGGAGTACATGATAATCTGGTGCAAAAACCAAGCAATAAAAATCCATTTAAATTTTTTTTGTCAATAGTATCTTATAGTTTGGGCAGGGATCTTAAGGGATAAGATAATTAAATATAAACAGATGTTAGACAAAATTACCCCTTTTTTTGGATGAAAATTATTATTTGAAAACTTTAGATACTACTACTCTTTCAAAATCAAACCAAAAAATCATGTATAGCATCGTATTACAGACAATTTTATAAAAAATACAAGTTTTGTTAGTCCTTCGGGGCTATCAAAACTGGTTTTAATCTTAAAATTTTTTATTCTCATATCTGCGGAAAGCTGTCTATAATACGATGCGATAAATAACTAATATCATTCGTAAACATTCAAACTTTTTTTTACTTTTATTTGTATAAACTTTTCAACCAATAATTAAACTTACTTGTCAACAATGATAATTTCTCTGAGATCTGTGGCCAAATGTTCTGGACCGATTCGTCCGTCATGCTAAAATAAATAAGGGATAAGAAAGTAGCCAACAACTTAATGTACATACCCAATGATGGTACACATAATTACCCCTTTTGTAAACATCAACTAATTCATGTGATGGTATTAGGCTATTTATTTAAAAACTGGCGGCTACGTAGAATGTTTTTTTCTTTAATTTACGTTAAGATCAGCTGTTGTATTTTTTAAAAAAATTGGGTTCGATTTCACTTGACAATTCTAACATGCCTAAATTAACGAAAAAAGCTATCCGTTACAGACGGAAGTACGGACAGTCCCTACTTATAAAAAAAGCTTCACTTTTAATAAAAACTTACCTTTCTTTCATGTCTCTTGATTGCCAGCTTGAACACAGAATATGTTAATACTTTATCTCCTTTTCCCTAAAACAGGACAAAAAATTTTTATAATGGATATAAGATATACGTGGATATATTGTCAGGGGGAATTTGTCGTCAATTAAGCTTGCTAATATGGATCTTGTTTACTGTTCAGTTCGTTCATCCAGTAGGAGGGGTGGGGATTGGGTGGCTGTGCCTATTTGTTGGCTTAACAACCTTGGGAACTTTTATTGAATTTTGAATGGCCGTGACATTTAGTTGAGTGCCCAAATGTTTTAACCACTAATTGTAATTTACAGAAGGGGAGATTTTGTGTATAATCATTGTATATGTACATCAATTTATCGACCATTGTCTTATCCCTTAAGATCCCTGAAAGATTTACGCCTAACCTCAGGAAGGGAGGGGACATTGGTTGGTTCATTAAGTTGAGTGTCCGAACGTTTCAACCACTAATTGTAATCTAACCTCATAGTTCTGCCATGGATTTCTCAAAATCATCCTATCAGCATCTCGGAATGAAAATTCCTTCAGATTTTCCATAAACCGTAACAGACCACAAACGTTCTCCTTCCAAAAAGCTAAAAAAAAACAAGGATGACAACATCCATAAAAGCAATGCTCTAAAACGGTAGGACAAGCGAACAGTAACACTTGTAGAATGCCAGAACTAAATAATCAGAATATAAATGTATAAAAGTTGAAACAAAATTGTAAGTTAAATTTTCACCTTTCAGTATGGCAGATAATCGGTTTCAATCCAGCGGAAATTAATCGGTTTCAAAGCCATAATGGAAAGGTAATACCTGGATGTTATGAAATACTGGAATAGTTATTTCTCTCATCGTATTATAAACAGCTTTCCGCGGATATAAAAGTGTACAATAATTATGATTGTACACTTTTATATTCCTAGAAAACTGGATATAATACGATGCTCTAAAAAGTTTTTTACGTATGGATGAGAACCGGTTCTAATCCAGAGGAAATTAATCGGTTTCGAAGACATACTGGAAAGATTAATACCTGGATGTTTAAAAATGCCAATGTGTAGAACTTCCAGCTTGTACTTGGATATGGAATCTTTGGCCGCCAGGCGCAGGATACCTCGCCTACAATCATGATTAACAAAATTTCCCCTTCTGAAGATTAAAATTAATGGTTAATAATTAATAGGACTATAAACCATAAATTGATATACATCCCCAATGCTGATCAACAAAATAATTATCCTTTTCTAAAAAAGGATATTTATGGTTTTAAGCCAGTCGCAATATGCCTCGACAACAAATATTGTATCAGGGATATTAAGGGACAAGACAAATGATATACAACCCCAATGATGATAAACAAAAAAATAATCCTTTTCTGAAAATTTATATGATTGTCCTTGTTCTCATGCTTTCAAGGACCAAGGGGACATTAAGCTGTTCATTACACTAGTCCCTAAAATTTTTTCTTAAAGGTTGGTTTAACAACTTTGGGGACTTATACAAAATTTTTATTGGTTCATTATGTTGAGTATTCAAACGTTTCAACCAATAACTGTAATCTACAGAAGGGATAAATTTTGGGGATTTACATCAATTTATCGGCCATTGTCTTATCCCTTTAGATCGCTATCGTATTTTACTTACCCATTGAGATGTTTAGATCTGTCACTTTTGAATACTCTAAGGTTCTTCATTTCAGATACATGTATCAGAACTATGTTGCTCGCAACTATGAAAATATATTTGTCAAGGTAATAAATATATAAAGCCTAGAAGACCAATTCTTTTGAGACATCGCTAGTTCTAGGTATAATATAATGCCTTTGTTCACCGTTAAAAGCAAAGGGAATGACTTGGCACATTAACAGTCACTAGTCAATACAGAGTATAGATAGATTAATTAAATGGATTGTCTTAAAACTTAAAATCGTATGCATATCATACAAGATATCCTGTTACAAAAACTTTGTCATACCCCCCCCCCCCCTTCCATAGTAAAATTATAATGGATATAGAATATACGTGGACATTATGACAGGTAAATAATTGTCGTCAATTTAGGTTGCTAAACCAGTTCATTCATCCAATAGGATGTTGGGATCGTTATTTTAGTCAGCTATAAGTTTCACTTTATTAAAGTACATGATAATCTGATGTAATATCCAAGTAATAATAAATCCATTGTAAATATCCAGTCAAATATATTCCTGGAAGGTGAAGCACTTGTAAATTTGTAGCTTTCTCTTTTAGCTGGGATGCTAGCTCTTCCACCTAAAACATACAACAAGTGATTACAATCCCGCTTCACAAATACCCTTTCTTATCGAAAGTCGAAAAGGCGTTCGCTTTTCTATTGACAGATAATTCCATGAACGGAATTTTCAATAAAGCACAGGAAGGGAGGGGACATTGGACTCCATATTTATGAACACCTTATCTCATTCATTGTTTAAAAACTCTTAATGATTTGTGATAAATGCTGATTGGGTTGTACAAACCAGCAGAGTCCACCAATAATTTTAATCTACATGAAGGTTAACTTTGTTTATCATAATTGTAGTGTAGGTGTTCGTCCACCATCCCTTAAAAAAATTTCAATCAAGAATATATGTCACCATAATTTTATTTCAAATTAGAATTAACATCCTAACCTTAGTGGCTCTGAATCAATGAATTCAATTGTGTGAGGGACAGAACAATAGCCTAAAACCATAAAAAGGCTTAAATCTTAAAATAAAAGATTCTAAAAATCCCGGGACCTAAGTGAAGCTTTCCTAAAAAGGAGTACCTACTCAATTAGTTCAGTAGTAAGTTAATCAAATCACAAGTTTGAGACAAAAAAAAATATCTACTACTTTACATGTTATTTTACTTTATTGGAAAACTAGCAGCTACGCCCCTAGAGGCTTCTATGGGCACTTGAATTTTAGTTAAAAATATCAAATTGAAAAAAAATCAGGGGGGAGGGGATTTTTGGGGGTAATTTCTCTAGGGAGGGTGGTGGTAACCTCCCTCAAAATAGTTATAAACCTTTCCGGGACCTATGAGAAGCTACCATATTAAGGAGATTTCGATCGCTTCAGCGGTTAGCGAGATCCTTCGCTACAGACAAAATAAGCTTACTACTTTATATAATAGGATAACACCTACCTTGACTAAATTTTCGTCGATTTTACCCGCCGCTCTTATGATAAAAGTGTGAAGAATCAGGAAATCGCGGACAGGTATCTAAAAAAAAATATCATTAACTGGTGGAAAAATTAATGGCAAAATATTAAAACAGAATTAATTCTTATATAAAAGTAACAGTAAGTCTGTCTCTCTGTCTGTACCGAAGGATCTGACTAACCAACTACTAACTAATATAATTCTACTTTAACATGTAGCTTATTTTTCTTTTTTAAAAATAAAATAGTGAGGTAGGTTGTGCTAAAATTCCGCAAAGGTGTGAGTTTTAAGGCTTAAAACAGTAGTAGAACGATAATATTCACTAGGTAAATATAAATATATTATATATATTGTTATGTCTATGGTTCTATTCAATAAGGAATACACATATTTAGTGAATATTATCGTTCTACTACTGTTTTTAAGCCTTAAAACTCACACCTTTGCGGAATTTTAGCACAACCTACCCCCCCCCCCCCTTTGATGGGTTCGACCTCCCCTCACCTCAAGTGCCCCTAGAGGCCTCTAGGGGGCGTAGCCGGTAGTGATCTTAAAAAGTGAAACTGACAATATTTCAAAAAAGCAAATATCTATAATACAAAGTAGAACGATGTCTGTCTGTTTGTTGCAAAGGATCTCGCTAACCGTTGAACCGATCGGGTTCTCCTTTACAGAGTAGTTTCTCATAGGTCCCGGGAAAGTTTATAACTATTTTCTTGGGGGGTGGGACACCCCAAACCCCCCCAAAAAAGAAAAAATACCCCCCCCCAAAAAAAAAAAAAAAATTCTTTTTAAAACTAAAATCAAAATAGTGGGATCGAGTTCCCCCCCCCCAAAAAAAAAAAAAATTGCCCCCCCCAAATTTTTTAAATTTTTCTTCTGAATCAAAAATACGAAAAATCGGTTTGATCAAACCTCTTGGGGCAAAGCCCCTAGATGCTAGGGGCGAAGCCGCTAGTATCAAGCAAAGTAGTAACTTGTATTAGTACGGAACTTAGATAAGTACCTACCCAATTTCTTAAGCTCATTAGGACGGACAGACCAGGGCTCTAATGGGAAAAGACAATGGCCGATAAATTAATGTACATACAACCCCAATGATGATACACAAAATTCCATTTTCTGTAAATTACAATTATTGGTAGTAACGTTTGGACACTCAACTTAATGAATCTACCAATCAAAATTCAGTAAAGGCCCCCAAAGTTGTTAAGCGAATAAGAAAACTTTATTAAAAACTTTGGGAACTAGTGTAATAAACGTCTCATAATCCTCCACCTTCCTGCGGACAGCCAGATTTTAAAAATGCGCTAAAACTAATGAACTCCTCACCTTTGTAAATATAGAAGTAAAGCTTTCAATGATATCTCCCTGGGTGTTGGGTTTCACCTTCCGAAAATCTACATTAACTTCTTGGATGTCCTCGCTGATAGTAATCCATTATTATAAAGTAGTAAGTTTTTTTTGTCTGAAGCTTAAGATCTCGATAACTACTGCACTGATTGAGATATCCATATTAGGGAAGGTTTACATAGGTCTTAGAGTGGCTTAAGGCTATTTCATTTTTAGATTCAGGTCTTTTTATGGTTTTAGGCTACTTTTTTGCCTCTAACTGTCCCTTTGAATATAGAGCCACTAGAATCTAGGTGTACAGTAGCTATAATATATGTGGATATTATGTTAGGGGAAATTTTGTCATCAATTTAGGTTGCTACTTTAGTCCTCATTTATTGATCAGTGTTCTCCAATAGTAGGAGGGGAGGGGATGGGGTACAAGAGGTTACATTAGCCAGCTGGAAGAACTATTTTTTTAGAGTAGAGGAAAATATGATGCAACATCCAAGCAATTATATAATATATTGATTATTATTATTAACTATCTGCACCGCCTCTAGAGGCTTCTAGAGACACTTTAGAAATGGGTGGAGGGAAGTCGACCATCCAATTTTAATTTTAGTTTTAAAAATAGATAAAAAAAAAATTGGGGTACAGTATACAGTATACATACACAACAGGCAGACAAACAACCTAATACTTTTATACGAGGCTTAATACCGAAGAAACCTAAATGGTAAAAGGTGCTTTCATTCGAAACAACTTTTAAACACTGCCGCCATCCCACCAACTCCTTACATTTTTCATTATAACCCAAGCATGGGACCCTAACCCTGCAGGGCTCAGAATTTTGTGTAGTAAGGTTTTGTGTGTGTTTGTTAAAAGCGAAGCTTTTCTATAATTAAGGTCAGTCCGTCCGTCCGTACGTCCGTCCGTACGTCCGTCCGTCCGTAACGGATAGCTTTTTTCGTTAATTTAGGCATGTTAGAATTGTCCTATCGATTTCAAATTTTGCATGGTGATTCCTTTAGCAGTTAGGTACGATTTAGAAAGCGTAGCAACTCTATAATCATTACTAAAATGTCCGTATGTCCATTTTAAACATGTTGATTTTTTTACTTTTTTTTTATGTGATCTAATCATCGGATTGATCTGATTTTTGGTATATTGATTCCTGGGACAACAAAGTATAATGTAATAAACGAAGCAACTCTATAATCAAGTCCTAAAAATGTAAGTATGTCCATAAACATTATCCTGTATCAAGCAGTTTTTTAACAAATTTACTTACAATTTTGCTTTGACTCTTATACATTCGCATTCTGATTATTCAGTTCTGAAACCATACAAGTGTTAATGTCCGTTTGTCCAACCGTTTCAGTGCTTTGCTTTTATGGATGTTGTCATCCTTGTTAATATCTCACTAACCATTCAACCGATTGAGATATTCAATTTAGGGAAGCTAAACATAGCTTTTGGGGATGGTTTTAGGCCATTTATAACCAAGCAAAAATTGGATTACTATTTTCCTGAAGAGTATCTTGATAAGAAAGGCAAGTTTAGAATATATTAACTGACACTCCTGTTGACAAAATATATGTTTTAACTCCAAAAAATAGACATAAATACCTAAATATAGTCTATAATACAAAGTAGCTTGATGTCTGTTGTCCGTCCGTCCGTCTGTCTGTCCGTCCGTCTGTCCCTTAAGATCTTGGTAACCACTGAACCGATCGGATTCTACTCTTTAAGGTATATACCTATTGGTCCTGTGGTGGTTTTAAGCTATTTTCTTGTGGGGGGGGGGGGGGTAAGACACACCCAACCCCCCCAAAAATGAAATTTCCCTATCCCCCTAAAAAAAAAAAAATTGGGGGGGGGGAGAATATGGTTCGGAGCACCAGAAATTTTTTTTATTTTTTATTTTTTTAAAAACTACCTCATTGGGCAAAGCCCCTAGAGGCTAGGGGCGAAGCCGCTAGTATATATAGGTAGATGGTACATAAGATCCCTAAATTCGTCAAACCTAAATTGGAGTTTCCTAGCAGACAAACAGTTACTTTATTATTATTTGCTTTCAAGACGAAATTTTTCGAGGTTATTTAATTTCTAGAAAGCTAACTTACCAAAGGTTCTGTCATGAGCAACTTACAATATTAGGAAACTAATTTTTACATGATATAATTTACCCAAGAAAAACTTTATCTTAAGAACGGCGAATATTTATAGAACCGGTTCTTATCCAGAGGATATTAATCGGATTTGAAGCCATACCGTAAAAGCAGGGTGTCGGAGCCGTTTAATTTTGATGCGGCTCCGGCTCCTACCTTAAAATTAATATATCATTTTTTTTCATTATTGAATTTGATAAAATAAAATAAATAATATAAAATATTTTGCTTTTATTTGATTAAAGCTATATAAAAGTAGAAGGATGTGTGTCTATTTGTTAAGTAACAATAGTTTTTCAGTTTATTATATGGAAATAGACCGTTGCCAAATTATAATATTACTTTTAAAAATCATTTTTAGCTAATCCGGAGCCGGAGCCGTTCTTAACGAAAAATACGGCTCCGGATCCGGCTCCACCAAAAATGTTGCTGCTCCCGGCTCCGGCTCCGAAACACTGCGTAAAAGTATAAAAGAGAGCATGTAAAAGGTATAAAACATTTGAATACCAGAATAATATGAAGTCCAATGTCCTCTTCCTCCTCCATGTTAACCCTATGTTAAATTGTATTATAGACAACTTTGTGCAGATAGGGAAAACAACAATTGGTTGTAATCCAGCGGATATTGATCGAATTCGAAGCCATACTGGAATATATGGGAGTAAAACATTCCTGGTGAATTTTGCAGGCATTCCCCCAGACAGGGTGCGAGCATGGGTGAGTCCAAGGATCAGTGGGCAGGAATCTCTTGAAGATATCTGAGAGCAGGTTGAAGGGCAACCGCTGCCGAATATATTTCCGAATCTGAAATGCAAAGACATAGGCATATTTTTAGTAGCGAAGCTACTCTATAATTTGAAATGTCAGTCTGTCCGCAAGAAACGTTTTGGGGGAAATGTGATTTTCTCAGCTCCTATAAAAGATAGACAGCTGAAATTTTTATCATCAAAAAAATATTTCAGTTTTTATTTAAAAAGTACAGTAAAATCAAAAATTCAAAACTTAAGTGTCAACATCTAAAAATGGTTTTAGCGCATTTTTCTTAAGCTCAAATTTTCTACCCTTTGCAAGAAAAAATTGGATTTTCAGTAGTCAACTATGGGGGGCCAGTACTCCCTCCCTGGTTGAGATATGGCCTTCAAACTTTGATATGTTCTAGTACATGTCCGCAAAAGTATCTTTATCAATTCTTAACTCTGTATCTCAACTTTGAAGCGTTTTGCAGTGATTCTTGCAAAGGGTAGAAGATTTGAGCATGAGAATAATGCGCTAATACCATTTTTAGATGTTGACACATAGGTTTTGAATTTTTGATTTTACTGTACTTTTTTAAAAACTTAAATATTTTTTTTTATGTTCTATACCTACCTACCTAAATGGTTATAAAAAACGAAGAATATAGAATTCCTAAATGCTAGGGGCGGAACCGCTAGTATTATATATAGTAGTGCGTTTTTTTCTGTCTTGAGATTTCTTTAACTACTAAACAGATTGAGTTCTCCATTTTATGGAAGCTTTACATAGGTGGTACCGGTATTAGGATATTTATTTATGTTAGATTCGCTACTCTAAAAATGACTTACCTTTCGTGACTGATAAGTAATATCTTCAGTTGGAAAATGCTCTACAATGCTGGTTATTAAGTTCATGGACGATCTTAACATAAAAGAAATTAGTAATTAAGTTTTCTAGTGATGGCAATCCGTCAAATTTTTGGGTCAGATTCGGACTCCGGATTCTAAAAAGAATCTGTAAAAAAAATGGCGGATTTCTTGCGGATTCCGGATTCTTATTTTTTGCGGATTCCGGATTCTAGCAGTATTTTAAAAGGATTTTTTTTAAATTAAAAAAAATTAAGTGCTTCATATGTCCTAAAAATTAATGTTCTTGGTGTTCTCTATAATTCACTTTCGATAATCGAACCAGATTTTAAAGATTTTATATGTAATGATGATAATCATTGCCTTCAAAAAGAGACAGTTGAAAGAAAAAAACTCAAGACGCTAATTTAAGCCAACCAATTAAGAAACCGGAATCCGCTATTAAAAAACGGATTCCGGATTCGGATTCCAAAAATGGCCCAAAAATGGGCGGATTCCGGTTTCCGGATCCGGATTGCCAACCCTAAAGTTTTCCCTCAAAGAACCTTGTTGAGCATATAAACACCCACATATTTTTTAGATAAATTGAAAATAAGAGAAAGGGAGAGGAATTTTTGATTTTTCAGTTTATTATTTAGGTCAGGTTAGGTTATTTTAGGTACTGAGTAGTCCCGCAGGTATAGAATCCGCAAGGTTAGGCAGATACCTAAACAATTAAGAAAGATAAAGGGTTTTCAATGCTCGAAGGCAATTTGAAGAAAGGCACCAGAAGTAGGACAAAATTTAATTATCTTTTGGTTGAAAAGTTTGGACATTAAAGAGGAAAGGCCTTTCTATTGGGTCATTGAAAATCAACCAATGGTGTCGCTTAAATTAACACAGCAAAGTAGCAAATATTAATTTAGAAGCAGACCAAAAAGGTTATTGAAAAAGAAAGGGAGGTAGTTGTCTTTATTGAACGCTTATTGGAAGATTTGAACGGGCTTTTAAACTTTGAGTACTGATTTTTAATTTACCTTGTGGCTACTTGTACGAGGGTGGGGGGCGGCTTACGCGCCCTTTCAGTGAACATTGAGAGCTCCATTTTTTTTTATAATTGTCACAAGATCAATATAATAATTATTGATCTTTTACTGTAAAGTCACATTTTCAGTAGCGAAGCTACTCTCTAAAATTAATGCGTTAATTCATGATTGAAAATCAACTATTATTAAAATTAATTTAGGGTTGGTAATCCGCCCAATTTATGAGTCAGATTCGAAATCGGATTCTTTTAAAACTCCTCCCAGTAGTGGATTGAGGATTTTGGATTCTAGCAATATTTCTAAAAGTCTAGCTTCGTATAAATAAAAAAAACCGCAGCCATTTTTTATACCTTTACTTAAACCTTACCTTACATAAGAATGAAAAGCTACTATGAAATAAAATTGAAAAAAATTCTAGATGCTATCCCTATTTAGCATTGTAGTTTTAAATTTAATTTTAAAGACATAGCAAGTGGATAATAATCATATTACTTAAATCTCGTATATATGTACTTTGTGCCTTAGCCTATTATTTATATGCCGCTGCACTGCAAGGCGAACAGACAGACGGACATTTCGAATATTATTAAAAAGGCAATTAAATGAATAACCATTATACTTAATCAGTACTTATGAAAAATGTGCTTTAGCCTATCTATAATACAAAGTAGATTGATGTCTGTCTGTCCGTTTTAATTCCTTATGATCTTGATGTTTATATGCCACTGCAAGGCGAACAGACAGACGGACATTTCAAAAATAAATTGTTTTAAAGCATCTAGCTCCTGTGTGTTTTTGAATTATTTTGGGATATATAAGAAATTTTTTAGGGAGAGAGGGGACATTGGACTGGAAATTACACTGGTACCCAAAGTTTTATAACAACGTTATCTTATTCGTTGGCTCTTAAAAGTTGGGTAGGTACTTTTATTGAATTTTGATGGGAGGGAAGGATTTATCTAATAAAATAAAATTACCTTTAATGTATTTCTTCAGACTGATACTTGTCTAAGGCAGAGGAGAAACTCCAATTTTTTGGGTGGAAAATAAAGTGTACAGCTCAAGATTTATTAGATTTAAACTAAGGCGGTTAGAAGGAATATTGTAATTTTACTTTATATGGGTAGGTATATGAGAAGTTTAGACAATCAAGACATTGATTGTGAAAATTTAAATCGAGGATTTAAATTTGGGGTTTTAAGTCTTGACTTTGAGAGTAAAATTACAGTATTTCAAACCGCCATTTAATTTTCCTCTAAAGTAGAAAGTGTAAGTTAAAATCTACAGGAAAAAGGGTGTGGAGGGAGGGATTTCATTAAATTTCTCTGAAAATAAATAGTACTTATTTATATTTATCTGGGAATTGATAGGAAATACATAAGTCAAATCTATTTTATTAGAAAATCCATCCCCCCCCCGCTCATGACAGCCGCCGACCATAAGGCCACTGCTCCCATTCGCAGAGGGAGGGAAGGATTTATCTAATAAAATAAAATTACCTTTAATGTATTTCTTCAGACTGATACTTGTCTAAGGCAGAGGAGAAACTCCAATTTTTTGGGTGGAAAATAAAGTGTACAGCTCAAGATTTATTAGATTTAAACTAAGGCGGTTAGAAGGAATATTGTAATTTTACTTTATATGGGTAGGTATATGAGAAGTTTAGACAATCAAGACATTGATTGTGAAAATTTAAATCGAGGATTTAAATTTTGGGTTTTAAGTCTTGACTTTGAGAGTAAAATTACAGTATTTCAAACCGCCATTTAATTTTCCGAAAAAACAAATAATGCGCTGTACGACTTTATTTGAGAGGCCAAAAAAAAAGATTTTTTAACTAGTTAGCCAAGTTGAAAAATGTTGGAGTTGAGTTTAGACCCGTTGTAAAATATTTAAGTAAAAGCAAATGGAAATGTAAAATTAATAAAGGGGGAATTAGATTAATCAAATTGAATAGAAAAGGAAGAATATTCATAGAAAAAAACAAAAAATTGGAGGAAACAAGATACCTAATTTTACAAGGAAATCTTGTAGAAGAGAGGAAGGAAGGTTATAATCAATGTGAGGGCTGGACATCCACTGTAAAATTGATGGAGGCCATGAGGAATTGGCGCTGATTTTTAAGGTTTCAGTTAATTTCATTCCTTTTTTGTCGGATCTTGAAAGGTGGTCTGCCATTGTTGCCAAGTTAGTTGAGCATCTTGGTACATGTTCAACATATATTTTACAGGGTAAAGAATTTGCAACAAACATTATGGATTCTAGGATTAAGCTAGCCCAGGGGTCAATTTTACTTCTGCCATTACGAAAAGCATAATAAACAGCTTTGTTATCAGTTTGAATGAGAATTGTGTTGTTTACAATTAAAGAAATTCTGTGAAATAGAGGTAATATTATTGCCAACATTTCCAAGGTAGTTGATTTGGCACCACAAAATTTTCCATTAGAATCAAAAGTGTTGGAAATAAATGAATCTGGCCACAAAGCTCTAACAGCCCAGATATAATTATCACTTGGGTGTATAGATTGAACGGCTGCTGCACCTATTTTATAGCAAAGTTTAGAGTCTTTCTTAACACCTGCAGCATCTGTAGTAAAAGTTAACACATTTGCTGGTGCTTTGTCATTATGAATTTTACCTAGAGGTAAACCATTTTTGAGAGATTGTGTCACTCGAAGCCAATTATATAAAGATAAAATTGAATATGGTCTTAAAATCACACAATGTAATTTATATGATCTTTTTAGTTCATAAAGAATTGAGGAACGAAAAAAACGTAGGCTAGGACACATGCGGACTATTGTATTTATAATGCCCATAACTGATTGAAGTGTCTTTTTGGTAACTCTTCTTTGATGAATAGCTTTAAGTAAAATTCTAGAAAATTTATTTGCTTTTTGTTCATCTATGGACCATTTGAGCTCATTTGTGTCAAAAATAAGTTTAGAGCATTGCAATTTTTCGATTTCTTTTCCCAGTATTTGAAGTATAGGCCAAGTGATAACACTTCTATGCATGGGCGGTTCCAGGTTTGTTAGTTTTAGGTTAGTAAAACCTTTTTTAACTATAGATAACAATGGTTCATCAAAGTTTGATGTAGGTATGTTGAAAAGTTTTTGCCAATATTTTAGGCTTGATAAATAATTTTCAACTGTATTTGCAGCTAAAGATTTCACTCTAAAACAATAACAAATGAAACCCAGAAGGTTTTCAACTGGAATTGGGAACAAAAGTTTATTTCCGCTGCGCATTAAAAAGTCTAGATATGTTTTCCAGCCTGTTTGATAACTGGACCACGAAGAGGTTGCGAGAGAATATGATATGACGTCACGTATTTGTGGGGGAATAGTTAAAATATAGCGTGATATATTAAAATTTGCACCAAATTTTGATATTCTATAAATTCCTGATGGGTCAGGAACTTGCATTCTTTGTGGATTCTTTCTAGGTTTGACTGAAGGTCGCAGAATAAACTTATTTCCGGACTCCTTTGTATTTATAGCATCTAGCCATGATTCGTATGTATGATTGTGATGATAAATAATGAGATCTGTGAATGTAGTAGACATAGTTTCTACTAATTCAGTGTATTGTTTCATATCAATAGGTGATGAGGTGAAAACAGTTGGATAAATGTGGAATTTTGTATTGTCCGCGCGACGGATGTTTGTTGGATGTATTGATGTCAACCCAAATGTAGCTACTTTCATGGTTGCCAGGTCAATTTTTCCTTGGTATTTTGTCATGGATGCCAAAGTTTTATTAACTGCGCGCAAAGAAACACTGAAAGAATGCATCTTTGGAGGTAAAACAGTTAGCTCAAAACGAAGGGCAATACTATTAATTTCTTCTAGAAAGATATCTCTGTAGGAGTTTGTGTATTCAACAGGTCCATTTTCGTCGTACAGGACTGCTGTTTGTCTGTCCAATAGTTGAGCAAATGTAAACCAGGTAGAAACTGGTTTGTTGTCTTGAAAGACGACATCTGAGGATCTCAGAGTTGCTAGGGTGTGGACATTTTCCATTGACTTGATGGGAGACTCCAGTAGCGAATTGAAGTCTATTTTAACAACTATAGGTGTATCACTAAATAGCTGTGCTTTAAATTGACCGTTTGCGCTGTATTTTAGGCAAAAAAACCACTTTTCAGGGTTGTCTGTAAAAGGTGAAGGAAATCTTGCATAATCCTTATCTTTAGCTCTCCAGATGTCGTCATAACTGAAAAGAAAGATTGATATTAATTCTTGTTTGAGTATTAGATAATGTAAACTATTAGATAATGTAAACAAGAAGTTTCATACACAAGATATTGTGTGTTTTGAAAGTTACTGTTAAGCAGCAGGTGTACATAAACTAGATGTGTGTCACCCATTACTTGAAAAGTTATTGAAGTTTTCTGTTAAATAGTAAGGTTTACATAAAAGTATGTGTCACCCAGTACTTAAATCAGAACAGATAAGTATTGAACTTACTGTTAAGTATTAAGGTTTACATGAATAAATATGTGTCACCCAATACTTGAAACAATTAAGTTATTGAAACTTATTGCTAAGTAGTTAGGTTTGCATAAAGAAAAACTATGTGTCACCCGTTACTTGAAACAGAGAAGTTATGGAAAAACTTACTGTTAAGTACTAAGGTTTACATAAACAAAACTACGTGTCGCCCAATACTTGAAACAGATAAGTTATTAAACTTACTGTTAAGTAGTAAGGTTTACATAAACAAAATATGTGTCACCAAATACTTAAAACAGATAAGTTATTGAACTTACTGTTAAGTAGTTAGGTTTACATAAACAAAATATGTGTCACCAAATACTTGAAACAGATAAGTTATTGAACTTCCTGTTAAGTAGTTAGGTTTACATAAACAAAATATGTGTCACCAAATACTTGAAACAGATAATTTTAAAATTGTACTGTTAAGTAATTCGGTTTACATAAACAAAATATGTGTCACCCAATACTTGAAACAGATAAGTTATTTAACTTACTGTTAAGTAGTAAGGTTTACATAGAATTTAATATGTGTCGCCCCTTTACTTGAAACAAAAGATTAAATTTATTGTTAAGTAAAAGAGTTTACATAAAATTAAATATGTGTCACCTGTTACTTGAAACAATTTATTGTTCTAGAGAGAACTTTAAAATGTTAAGTAGTTAGGTTTGCATATTTATAAACTATTACGGGTACGCTGTCCTTGACGTGGTTATACCCGTTTTAGTTTAGTTTTAATCTATAAATCTAAGTATAAATACCTCTGTACGTCTTCAGCATCTAATTCTTCAATAACTCCGACTTCTTCTGTAACTACCATCGATCGGGCTGAACCTCCGCTGTTTTCCGTTTCTGTCATTTTAAAGTTAGAATTTCATTAAATTTCTCTGAAAATAAATAGTACTTATTTATATTTATCTGGGAATTGATAGGAAATACATAAGTCAAATCTATTTTATTAGAAAATCCATCCCCCCCCCGCTCATGACAGCCGCCGACCATAAGGCCACTGCTCCCATTCGCAGAAACAAACTTCAGTGCATAGCACCTAAACTTTCAATTAATAATTTTTATCTAGCTACCTAAGGGGTAATCTTGTTTATCATCATTATGGGAATATACATCAATTTATAGTCAATTGAGTTATACCTTAAGCTCTCAGAGTATTTTTAACTTTAATATAATATCATATTATGCCAACATTTTGAAATTTACGTGGATGAAAACAAATTATTTTGCTTTGCTGCGCAATTCCATGAAAATGCCGCGTTAAAAGGCATTCGGGGTAAGACCGTTTTTCTCTGTACTAATTTTACCCCTTTTTCTTATGGATAGGCGTTGGACATCAAACTGTAAATCATACTTATACCCAAAGTGTTTTAAACAATTTTGGATGTTTTTAAAATCTTTTAGATACTTTAAACTAAACTTTAAAATATAAACGTTCATTTATGTTAGGGGAAAAAAAGTTAAAGAGTTTACGTCCAAATTAGATTTTTAACAACGACGACCTTGTAATTAGACTATGATATAAGGAAATAAGGTTTTATTGTATGTTCATTAAGATTTCGCTACAACTGAATTGATTTTAAGTTATCCATTTGAGGGAAGCGTAAATTAGATCCCAGAATGGTTTGAGGCTATTATTTATAAATCTATTAGGTTTGGGATGGGTTTAGTCTATTTTTCTTCCACCCTTCCATAAATCGTACAAAGAAAAGAGACAAAATAAAACTTTGGGTACCATTGTAATTTACAGTCCAATGTCCTCCTTCCCTGCCATTTACTTGAGAATAAACCAATTCACTTATATTGCCTTTCAAATTATAATAGAATAAAAGTACATTTTTAATTTAATAACTTTTTGATAATAATAGTTTCTTTGCTACATGAATTGTTGACATAACAAAACAATCAATCAACTTTCATTAGTTATATAAATTGTTGGAAAATAATATTATTACAAACAATTAACTTTAATTCAGAGACTTCCAAGATGGAAGGGGTGATTTACCCCCCACCCCTAGTATAGTGTAAGGAGAATGACATATCCTTTAATGAGTTAGCTAGAAATATCTGAATTCCATAGAATAAAGTTAGCTTTCCTTTTTCAGATTGACGATTTTTGGGGTCAGATTATGTTTCTTGTCTAATAATTCTATTCCCCCACCCAACAAGTTTGTCATAGTCAACCTCATAAATGTTTTTTGGAGGAATTTTAGCCAACCACCCTTCCCCTCCCCTCCAAAAAACCTAAAAAAGCTCAAAATGATTTAGATTTTTACAAATCCAATTTATCATGAATTTTTGCAAAAAAGGTACCAATTATCAAAATAAATAAACATGCTTTATTATGTTTGTTGGAAATTATTTATAACTTATTATTCCTTTGAATTTTTATTAATTATTTTTCCAATAACAATAGATAACAAGCACAATATGTTTTTTTCATGCAATTCTAATTTAGTTAAGAATATATTATTATAATGGGGGTGTCATCCTTTTAATTGTCTACAATCCCCCTATCTCCCACCCCCCCATCCCATCCCAACATATTTAAAAAAATTTTTTTTTTGAAAATGAGGTTATGGAGAAAGGATCAAGTACCTATGACTGAAAATGGCAATGGCAATGCATCTTATATATAAATTAGCAAGCTTTTTTTGTCTGTACCCTAAGATTTCATTAACTATGAACTGATTGAGTTCTCCATTTTAGTAAAGCTCCCACATGGGTCCAAATTATAGGGTTTTTTCCAATCTTTTTAGATGCTTGGGGCAAATATACCAGTTCTATACAAAACGGATCTCAATGCCTGGATATAAGGATCATTTACTTGTATCCAACTTTTTTAGGGAGTTCTACAGGGATCTAATCCTGTGTAGGTTTTTTTTCCACTATAGGATTAGTGGAAAATTGCCAACTTTTGTTATGACATGTAAATATATTTATTTTTTTAGTTTTCTAATAAAACATTAAATAATTATACATAATAAACAATGCCTTTCAATTACCTAAAAATAAGTTGTTGTACCTTCCCTCATGTGGTTGTTATCATCTACAGTCTGTAAAAGGAAAATATTATTTCAGTTTGCTTCTGTGCATTGAGCAAGCAGCTTATTACAAAAAATATATTTTCCAATAAACCCTAACTTTTCAACAAAATGGAAATCTTAAAAGTCTTAAGAATTTTTGTCTTTTTTATTTCCTTTGTCATGTTTTGTTATCAGTTTAACCATGCTAATCAGAACTTGATGAACCCGGGCACGGTTGATTCTAGTCATGAAAGAGATATCACTGATGATGATTTGCCACTTGTTACAATCTGCCCTACAAATCAGACCAATAACAATAGGTTGAAGGAACTTGGTTACTCAGATAATCTTGAATATGTTCTTTTGGGAAATGCTTTTTGCAATTCAACAACTAGATGTACCTCTTGGGGAGCACACAAGAATCTTACTTTTGATGAGCTCAAAGGCCAAGTATTTAATTTGGACAGAGTAAATGCATTAGATATTGAAGGAGGAGATATTAGAAATAATTCAGTATTTCTGCCCAGATATGGCCTTTGCAAGGAAACTCTACTTCTTGATTATACTCAAACATTGGTTTTGAGTACTATAGATAATGCTAGAGTTTTCATAACAGACAGAAATTACAGAAGCTTTTTCATGCCTGACATTGCATCTCATCTAGGAAATGAAATATCTATGAAACCTAAAACAAAGCATTTCATCAATGTCAAAATTCAAGAAAGCTATAATTGTATGAAGGATGATAAACAAATGTCAGAAAAGGATTTTAAGAAATGTGTTGATGATAAAATTCAAGATGAATTTGGAAGAAATAACATTAGTTGTGTTCCTCCATGGCTGTCAAATAATAAACAATGTGATCAAACTTACCCTAATGTTACCACATTTTTTGGCCCATTTTTGCATAACTCTTTTTATCCCAACTATATAGATATGGTGGGTATAATGAGTAATATTAGATTTGAAGAGGAATGCAGACAATCTTGCAAAGAAAAAACTTATATTGTTAATGAAAAGGGAGCAAAGAAATATTATTATAGTGAAGCTTCTGTTACCTTCAATCACAAAGTTTTGGTAACAGAGAAGGTGCCAAACTATGATATGTTCAAGTACATTATTGATGTTGGCAGCAGCTTGGGGCTCTGGTTGGGTTTATCTATCCTTGGACTTCATGATCTGGTTGTCATGACTGTTCAGTTTGTCAAGGACAGCTTCTTCATCAAGAAGATCAGATCTGCAGTCACTAAATAAGATCAAGGTATATACCCAAAATTGGAAGTCTCCAGCTTCAAAAACAAAAAAAGTTATAGACATTTCAAGATGATATTTTTAGTACAATGAAAATTTTGAAAGTTTTTGATTGCTATTAATAAAAATTTCATTATTAAAATATGTCGCCTAGAAAGAAAATTATACGCTTATTTTTGGCAGAAATTTAGGGTGCAAGTAACTGATAACATTTTTACAATAAAAATACCCTTCTTAACAGTCAAAATTATTAAAAAAAATTCAGTTTAATTTACGTTGTACTGAGAGTACTGTAGTATGAGAATGCCAGCCTTTAGGATTTCCAGCCAATCAGAAGGCTGAGTCCATGCTAAGTCTGCTGAACAATCAATCACAGCTGAGCATCTGTATTACTTACATTAGTTTCATTTTTTTCCGCTATGATTTTCCGCTTACAAATGCAATTTAAACCGAATTTAAAAGAGATTTTGACTATGAAAAGGGGTGTTTTTATTGTAAAAATGTTATCAGTTACTGGCAGCTTAAATGTCTGACAAAAATCAGCTTTTAATTTTGCTTCTAGACGACATAATTCAATATTGAAATTTCTGTCATGAGCAATGAAAATCTTTCATAATTTTCATTGTACTAAAATAATCAATTTGAAATGTCTGTAACTTTTTTGTTATTAAAGCTGGAAGCTTCAAATTTTGGGTATTGGGTCTACTCGTGGCAGTCTTTCAGCAGTTAAAGCAGTATATTTCTTGCAGGATTCCTTTAAAGGGGTGGGGCAATTTTGGACATTTCTATCTGAGACAAAAGCGGAAACTTTCATATGATTTTTATAAGTATAATACACCTCTGGATGATTTAAAATCTATCTTAAGTTTAAAAACTTTTTTAGATTTACCAATCCCTCTATCCCTGCTAAAAACCATAAATATTTGTCACTTTTTTGAGAATAAATGGGTAGCAGCATAAAATTAAAATAAAGTATTGTTATTATGTCAGAAATTGTAATTGTTTATGCTTCACAGGCAAAAATAGGAAAGAAATGCAATTTTTATATGGAATTTAATTTTTTCCTTCCTAAATGCTCTACCTATTTATATTAAAAGGTTCCCATTTGTTTCAAAATAAATTTAATATGATATGATATTTATCATCTATATTACAAAGTAGAATGATGTCTGTCCGTCTGTCTGTCTGTCCCTTAAGATCTCGGTAACCACTGAACCGATTGGATTCTACTCCTCATGGTATATACCTATTGGTCTTTTTTGTAGATTTTAGCTTTGGTAAGATTTAAGTCTATTATTCCACACCTTTTGAAAACAGAACCTGTATATTCTTAGGGTGCAACTGCTTGTTATTTAAAAATGGTTGAAATATCTGACAATTTTCAAATTATCATCATCTAATCAATCTTAAATTTTAGAAACCTTTGCTATGAAGAAAATGGCTTGGATTCATAACTTGTAATCAACCTTTATGTGTTTTTTGTAATATTATTTCAATCATATGAAAAGTTTTAACAATAATAACAAAATATTATTTTTAGATTTGTTATTTCTCAATATTGTAACTAAATTGGGATTTGTTTTGGCTGTCCACTGATCAGCTGACTTTTTAAACTAGAACATATATAGATGCCTAGATTACAGAGAAGGTTTGGTCAGGAAAGGGATGAAGTCTCATACAGCAATCAATGTTTTATTGAAAAACCATAAAAACAGTTTGACATCTGCAATAAAAATAACATAATTAGTAACATTTTAATACATTTCATATAAAAAATAATCAAGAAAATACTTTATTAATTACTCTTAAAAAAGAAAATCAATTTTGCATTCTCAAACACTTTGGTCATTTAAAGCTAAAAGTAGAATCTTTGGTGTGGTCTAAAAAAACTCCAACAAATTACGCAAAAAAGTTAGAGTGAAAAAATAACACTCGTACCTGCTCTGAGAATTCATGAAACCCCCAATCCACTACACAAAGCATTCACACAACATTTGATGAAAATCAAAGAACCTGCATAGACTTACTTAAACCCAGAAGGAAAACTTAATTGAACATAATAGACAAAATAAAAACTTACTACTTTACATTGTACATTAGCAGCAATGCCTCTAAAAATGAGGGGGTGGGGGTTGAACCCCTAACTTTCAATTGAAGTGACGATTTTTCTATGGAGGGTGGTTGTACCCTCCTCCCAAATAGTCATAAACCTTTATGAGAATCTACACTGCAAAGGAGAACCATATTGGTTCATCAGTTAGCAAGATCCTTTGGCACACATATACAGATCCTGTTACTTTTCTATAAGGAAGTACAGGATTATAGGAATATAAAGCAAGCCCTTTTGCAAATTTATGAAATTGGAAGTTTGTATATAATAAGAGTTGTCGTAAATATAGGTATTAAATAAATGAGAGAAGATGTGTATTAAGAAAATTTCTAGATAGAAACAATCGATTTTCGATGCTAATTGGTAATGAAATTATTTGGTTATTTACAGGGGAGGGAGGGGACATTGGGCTGTTTATTACACTAGTCCCCAAAGTTTTATGATAAAGCTTAGCACTTTTGAGGACTTTTATTGAATTTTGATTGTTTGGATCATTAAGTTGAGTGTCTAAACTTTTCAACCACTAATTGTACAGAATTAGAAATTTTGTGTATCATCATTAGGGACGTACATCAATTTATTGGCCATTGTCTTATCCCTTTAGATCCCTGGCTATCTTTAATCTTAGATTAATTCTAGATAGATGAATAGTTGGGTAGTTTATTTTATCAGAGAAACAAGGATGATTAAGTTCAATAGTAGCTAAACATTAGGGCACTGATAAAACACAAGAGAAATAAGCAGGGAACTTAAGGGATAAGACAATGGACGATTATATGATCTACATCCCTAATGAAGATTAACAAAATTAACCTTTCTGAAGGATGAAAGGTGAAAAGTGTAAACACTCAGGGAGTAAGGGGGGGGACAATGGGCAATTAATTCAATTTTAGAGTTCTAACTCAATATCTTCAAAACCAGATATTTCTGGAAAATTCCAAAAATTTAGATATAGCAATCTTTATTAGATTTGTATAATAAGAAATTATTAAACACTAAAAGAAAAGTATTTAACATTAGGTTATCCTGTCTTATGTTCCTGTTAATAGTCTGTAATTTATCATTAATGGTATGACCTTAATACTGGCAGTTTCTTATAAGATAATACCATAATGGGGTGTTGTTTTCCTATTTGACAAGGGGTTGATTAGAATGGTTAGTTACAGAAGTATCACAGTAGAATTTCTGGTACATCCCACCCATTCTTAGAAGAAAACTATTTTGTTTAAAAACCAAATTAAACTTGTTTTGAATTTTTTTCAAATTTTATAATAACGTTTTCTTTTTCGTTAGCGTAACAACTTTGGGGACTCCTATTCAATTTTGATGAGTTGGGTTATTATTAATTTGAGTGTCTCACATTTAAACCACTAATTGTAATCTAGAGAAAGGGTAATTTTGTAAATCATCTTTGAGGATGTCAATAAATTTTTCGGCCATTGTCCTATCCCTTAAGATTCTTGCTTTTCATCATTAAATCTTATTAAATATTCTTCCTTGTCAGAATCAAAAATTTTCCCCTTTGCACTCTTCAAACCAATAGATGTATTACCCTAGAGAGTCGATCAGACATAATAATACGTTCTAACTTAAAATTTATTTCTAGTGGACCATGATTATATGAATTATAAAAACTAGTGGTTGCAACCCTATCATCTAGAGTTATCTACATTCAGAAACCGGGCAGAAAAATAGCAAAAAACCGATCGGGTTCTCCTTAACAGTGTAGCTTCTTATAGGTCCCGGGAAGGTTTATAACTATTTTGAGGGAGGGTAACACCACCCTCCCAAGAAAAATCTCCCCTAGAAAAATTTCCCCCCCCATTTTTTATCTAAATTTTAAAAAATGGTCTTTGGAATTCAACTCCCCTTCCTCAAGTGTCCCTAGAGACCTCTAGGAGCGAAGCCGCTAGTATATTATACAACAGGAAAATATGATTGCCCCTACACTGTGTTCCTATTGGTCTGATAGAATGATTTGGGATCTAGACTCTCTATATTTATACATTCAAACTTACATGGTGGGAAGTCACTTCCACTTATATATCACGTTATTATAACATCAGAACCGCATTTTATTACAACTGCACAAACACTAAGGGCAGAGTAGACATTGGGCTGTGTATTACACCAGTCCCCAAAGTATTATGATAACGTTTTCTTATTCGTTGGCTTAACAACTCTATTAAATTTTGATTGATTAGTTCATCAAGTTGAGAGTCCAAACGTATTAACCACCAATCGAAATCTGTAGAAGGAGTAACTTATTTGTATCATCATTGGGGATGTGCATCAATTTATCGGACATTGTCTTATCCCTGACAAATACAAAATCTCTTTTAAATCTCTCATAGATAAAATTAAAATAATGGACCATATTGATATGATTAATATTATTGGTAGAAAACTTTAGTCATTAGTTTATCAGCCCAATGAAGAAGTAATAAAGATAAAAAATTATTAAGCCAACGAATTAGATATTGAGTTTGTAAAACTTTTGGTATCAGTCTAATGTCCCCTTCCTCAATGATTTAAACTGTTTGCGATTTTAAACCAGGGATTAGACAATTGCCGACAAATTGATGTAAATCCCCTATGATTATACACCAAATTACCCCTTCAATTAGTGGTTGAATTGTTTGGATACTTAATGAACCAACCAATCATGATCCTTAAAGTTAAGCCAACGAGGAAGAAAAAGTTATTATAAAACTTCGGAGTGTAATTTACAGTCCAATATCCCACCCTCCCACTATTAAACTGTTTGAAACTTGAAACTAAAGGGATAAGACAATAGCCGATGTAATTGATGTAAATTCCCAATGATTATACAACAAATTATCCCTACTGTAGATTGTAATTAGTGGGTGAAACGTATGGACACTTATAACAAAATTTGGGGACTAGAACTATGCGGACATGAAGTTTCACCATACAACTATAATATTTGTTGAGTGCTTCTTAATAAAGGGGGACCTTACAGGGAGGGAGGGGATATTGGACTGTAAATTAAACAGGTACCCAAAGTTATATGAAGGTTGTTCTCTCATTTGTTAGCTTAAAAACTTTGGGTACTTTTTAGAATAAACAAACTTTTCCATTAGTAATTTAAATCTATAGAAGGGGTAGATTTCTTATCATCCATTGTCTTATTCCTTAATTCCCTGAAAACTTTTGATTTTAAGATGCATGGCTTCTCTATAAGCGTTCCCTTAAAACCCGCGACCGTGGCTCAACGCCAATACTAACGTCAATGCTAAAAGGACTGGTCAAGAGAGTAATATGGACCTCATTTATTGGTCTGTTCGTTCAGTCAGTGGGAGGGGAAGGGTGGTTGTAAAGGGCTGGATAGGGGTATTGTTGTTTTAGCCAGCAGCGAGGATTATTTTATCAGAGTACAGGAAAATCTGGGGCAACATCCAAGTAATAATATATCTATGTATTGTTATACTTTAATGCATATTTTCACGAAACCTATTAAAAATTTCTACATTTATAAATTTTATATTTATATTTTTAAGTCTTTACGTCTGGTTGTAAGTTAACTTAGATGTGATTAAAATGATTAATGAAAAAAAATATAATTCCTTTTCCAGTATGAATCGAAACAGATTAAAATCCGCTGGATTTTAATAGAATCATATTACAGACAATTTCTATGATTGTTGAAATAAAATCATTAGATTAATAATAATAGTTTTCTTAGCCCGGGCCTTCGGCCAATCTGGTCTAACAAAACTTATTTTAATCTTATATTTTTTCATTATGATATCCGCGGAAAGCTGTCTATAATATGATGCGGTAAATAACTATTATATGTATTCTGTTTTGATAAAAAAACGGCTGCACCCCTAGCATCTCGTGTTGTTCTTGTTGTATTTTCTTTGTTTTAAATTAAATCATTTTTATCATATCAAAGAGAATTGAGGGAATTATTGATTTTCAAACTCGTTAGATAATTTGGTATGAAAATCCTTATTATAAAGTAACAGAATGTCTGTTTAGTTGTTTGTTTGTCTGTCTGTTTGTCTGTTTGTTTGTTTGTCTGTCTGTTTGTCTGTTTGTCTGTTTGTCTGTCTGTCTGTCTGTCTGTCTGTTTGTCTGTCTGTCTGTTTGTCTGTCTGTTTGTTTGTCTGTTTGTTTGTTTGTCTGTTTGTCTGTCTGTTTATCTGTTTGTCTGTCTTTTTGCCTTCCTGTTTGTTTGTCTGTCTGTTTGTCTGTCTGTCTTTTTGTTTGTCTGTCCATTTGTTTATATGTCTGTCTGTTTGTCTGTCTGTTTGTCTGTCTGATTGTCTGTCTGTTTGTTTGTATGTCTTTTTGTTTGTCTGTTTGTTTGTTTGTCTTTCTGTTTGTCTGTCTGTTTGTCTGTTTGTCTGTTTGTCTATTTGTCTGTTTGTTTGTACCAAAGGATCTTGCTAATTGCTAAACCGATACGATAATCCCAAGTGAAATAGCCCCTAGAAAAAATTAAAAGAAAACCTTTTTTCTTTATAAATCTAAAATTGAAAGTGTGGAGGATGGGGGAAGGGGAAGGGTGAGGGTAGATAACTGGTATATAGATAAAAAGCAAAATGGTAAGAGATAGATAGATAGATAGAAAGTGCAGTAAAATTGATTAATACTTAAGTTGCAAGATTAGACAGAAAGATATCTAAATACTTTGGTAACGGATAGATAGATAGAGAGTTGGCAAGACATAGATAGATAGAAATTTCGTAACAGATGGATAGATAGCCAGAAAAATGGTGAGAGATAGATAGATAGAAAGTGCAGTAAAAATTGTTGTAGAAAGTGACCAAATTTGATTAACGCCTAGGCTGCAAAATTAGACAAAAAGATATCTAGATATAAATTTCGTAACAGATGGATAGATAGCCAGAAAATGGTAAGAGATAGATAGATAGATAGAAAGTGCAGTAAAAATTGATGTAGAAAGTGACCAAATTTGATTAACGCTTAAGTTGCAAGATAAGACAGAAATATATCTAGATACTTTGGTAACGGATAGATAGCTAGAAAATTGGTAAGACAATAGATAGAAATTGCGTAACAGATGGATAGATAGCAAGAAAATTGGTAAGAGATAGATAGATAGAAAGTACAGTAAAAATTGTAGTTGAAAGTGACCAAATTTGATTAATACTTACGTAACAAGATTAGACAGAAAGATATCTAAATACTTTGGTAACGGGTAGATAGCTAGAAAATTGGTAAGACAATAGATAGAAATTGCGTAACAGATTGATAGATAGCCAGAAAATTGTTAAGAGATAGATAGATAGAAAGTACAGTAAAAATTGTAGTTGAAAGTGACCAAATTTGATTAATACTTACGTAACAAGATTAGACAGAAAGATATCTAAATACTTTGGTAACGGGTAGATAGCTAGAAAATTGGTAAGACAATAGATAGAAATTGCGTAACAGATTGATAGATAGCCAGAAAATTGTTAAGAGATAGATAGATAGACAGTGCAGTAAAAATTGATGTAGAAAGTGACCAAATTTGATTAATACTTAAGCTGCAAGATTAGAAAGAAAGATATCTAGATATTTTGGTAACGGATAGATAGCTAGAAAATTGGTAAGACAATAGATAGATAGAAATTGCGTAACAGATGGATAGATAGCCAGAAAAATGGTAAGAGATAGATAGATAGAAAGTGCAGTAAAATTGATGTAGAAAGTGACCAAATTTGATTAATTCTTAAGTTGCAAGATTTGACAGAAAGATATCTAGATACTTTGGTAACGGATAGATAGCTAGAAAATTGGTAAGACAATAGATAGAAATTGCGTAACAGATGGATAGATAGCAAGAAAATTGGTAAGAGATAGATAGATAGAAAGTACAGTAAAAATTGTAGTTGAAAGTGACCAAATTTGATTAATACTTACGTAACAAGATTAGACAGAAAGATATCTAAATACTTTGGTAACGGGTAGATAGCTAGAAAATTGGTAAGACAATAGATAGAAATTGCGTAACAGATTGATAGATAGCCAGAAAATTGTTAAGAGATAGATAGATAGACAGTGCAGTAAAAATTGATGTAGAAAGTGACCAAATTTGATTAATACTTAAGCTGCAAGATTAGAAAGAAAGATATCTAGATATTTTGGTAACGGATAGATAGCTAGAAAATTGGTAAGACAATAGATAGATAGAAATTGCGTAACAGATGGATAGATAGCCAGAAAAATGGTAAGAGATAGATAGATAGAAAGTGCAGTAAAATTGATGTAGAAAGTGACCAAATTTGATTAATTCTTAAGTTGCAAGATTTGACAGAAAGATATCTAGATACTCTGGTAACGGATAGATAGCTAGGGAGTTGGCAAGATATAGATAGATAGAAATTTCGTAACAGATGGATAGATAGCCAGAAAATTGGTAAGAGATAGATAAATAGACAGTGCAGTAAAAATTGTAGTTGAAAGTGACCAAATTTGATTAACGCTTGCTTATGTAACAAGATTAAACTATTTATAATAGACAATTTTTAGATGTTTTTATAATGTATAATGTTTTTTTTATAGATGAGGGAATGGTAGAAAAAATCTATGTTTACCTTCCAATATTTTTTTTACTTTTTCTGTCTAAACGGTTTTTAGGGTGTAAGGTAGATTTTTTACTTAAGCAACATATTAATAACTGGTTTTACTTCACGCTTTAGAGAATAGTGTTTTCACTTCGCTTCGCTTCAACCCAAATAATAATCTATGGCAAAAAAAAATAATACTAAATTTAATTTTTACAGATTAGGTTTGGTTAAAATAGATTATACCAGAGATTATACATTATTCCCTTGTGTATTAGGGGAAAAAATGGGCAGAATACAACAAGTATAATTATATTTAGATAAGTCTAATGAAACGAAAGTACATCATTATTCAAGGGAGCATAGTTACTCCATAAGTTGTTCTGTACCACTACATTATCTTAATTCGTTGTTACATGCCAAAGAAAGGCCGTCCATGCTTTTATTAATGAGCCGTTCTCTAGCCGCTCTATAAATGTTAAGTCTATTATTTTGGACCAAAACTGCATTGCTCTGGTCAAAAAGAAGTAGAGCAACAGGGATAGGCCATGAGGAGTAGAATCAAAAACTTTTGTCCGTATCTATCTATCTATCTATGTACTATGTATCCATCAATCTATCTATCTATGTACTATCTATCTATCTATCTATGTACTATCTATCTATCTATCTATCTATCTAGTCCGTTTCAGAATATCTACTGACTACTCCTCAAGGATTTTTCAGGGAGCACCATGAAGCCATAGTTCTGATTCAATAAATTTTTTACTCCAATTTACAAAATTAAATAGTTATACATATTTTATGAAAAATTAAATATGTTGACAAATCTCCTAAAATTTTTTGAAAAAATCGTCTAATTATGTTTTAAAAAGTTTAAATAGTTATTTCTTTCATCGTATTATAAACAGCTTTCTGCGGATATAGAATGTACAATAACGAGATTAAAACCAATTTTTTAGCCCGTGCCTTCGGCAACTCGGGGCTAAAAAAACTGGTTTTAATCTCATATTTGTACATTTTTATATTCGTAGAAAGCTGGATATAATACGATGCTATAATCGTATGGATGAGAACCGGTTCTTATCCACCGGATTCGAATGAATACGAGAATAGTTATTTCTCGTATCGTATTATAAACGGCTTTCCGCGGATATAGAATGTACAATTAAAAGATTAAAACTAGTTTTTTTAGCCCCGAGGTGCTGGAGGCACCGGCCAAAAAAACTGGTTTTAATCATATGACCTTTGTTTGAGAAGTTTTACACGTGCATGGTGATGAGTTGCACCTGTTTTGATCCAAGGCAATCCACCTACTCTAACTATCGTTTTATGTTGTGCACCTGACATAAAGGCAATGAAAAACTTTCTAATTTTTGTAGCAAAAGATCTCCCAAACTGCTGAAGTTATGTATGGTTATCCTTTAGAGTAAAGCTTCTTATTGGTACATAGAAAGTTAACCCCCCCCCCCCAAAAAAAAGAGAAGAAAATTTGCTTTTATTTTATGTTTCCTTATAAAACTAAAAGTAAAAGAATCGCTTTCCCCTGCCCTCTGGTGCCTTTAGAGGCCTCTAGTGGCATAGCTTTAGTGTTTTAACAAACACATCACATAAACTGACAGACAAACAGACAGACAACGTAAATTATAGAGTAGCCTCGATGCTGAATAAAATTTTTATTGCTGTGAAAATGTTTTAAAGATAGCAATGTTATTGACGTCAATCAAAAGGACAAATGAAAAAGTGTTCACTTTTTTAAGTAAATAAATTTAAACTACAAGGATGACAACTTTCATAGAACATTCATTGGTATGGCAAACGGACAAGTCTAAACAAAATTGTACAACACTTTGATGAAAAATTGCTGAAATGCAAAATATTTTAACATTTTTTGGAATATTGTACCTTGTTGTCCTAGGTATCCATATTCCAAAAATCAGATAAATAGGATAAATATATCATACAATAAAGTATTGTCAAAATAAGCAAAAAATGGAAACACGGACTTTATGGTAACAATAATGGAGTAGCTACGCTTTCTAAATCGTACCTTTGTGTTACAGGCATCAACATGCAAAGTTTATAATCGATAGAACAATTCTAACAACTATATGAGCTAACCGTTATGTACAGATGGATGTTTTGACAGACTCTAATTAAAGAAAAGATCAGCTTTTAAAATTTATGAAACATTAAAGATATTAATGATTTACGTCAATGGATGTAGAATATACGTGGATATTATGACAGGAGAAAAATTATCGTCAATTTAGGTCGTGTTATCCCCTTTCATTTATCGGTCTGACCGGTTATCCAGTATTATGAGAGGGGATGGGGTAAAAGAGAGAGATGGGGGAGATTGTTGTTTTAGCCAGCTACAGAGTTCACTTTATTATAGAACATGAAAATCTGGTGTAAGATCCAGGTAATAATAAATCCATTGTATCGTTAAACATATTAAATAAATAATAAAAGTTTATCTTAATCATGAAAAACAAGCGTGATTTTAGAAAAGCAAACATTTGCAGGATCGTAGCTATTTTCTATAACTAGGTATTGTCTGGCAGTCCGTTGCCTTCGCAAGCACAGGGATCTTAAGGGACAAAGCAATGGACGATAAATTGATGTACAATGTACATCCCCAATGGTCATAAAACAAAATTACCTCTTCTGTAGATTATCTATAATACAAAGTAGCTTGATGTCTGTCCGTCCGTCTGTCTCTTAAGATTTCGGTAACGACTGAACCGTTTGGATTCTACTCTTCAGAGAATATACTACTGGTCCTGTGGCGAAGCCGCTAGTGAATTATGAACCAGCAAATCAAAAGTCAGTACATGAACCAAAGAAAACAAAAAAAAGTTAGTCATAAAACATTGGGTACAAGAGTAATTTACAATCCATTGTACCCTACCTCCCTGACCCTAACCCCATTGGTTTTGGAGTTTGGTATTAAATATCTTAATTTTTATATTTTTGTTTCTTCACAAAAATTTAACAGTCTATCTTAAATGGCAGGCGAGAAATGGGCTAAAAAATGGAAAAGCGTGCTCGTGTTTTTCCGCTATTTCCTTCACCCCTTACTGGAAAAATTGGATGGGGGGATGCCCTTGGATGCCCACCCCCACCCCTCTTTACACACTGGTCTACATACCACCCTAAGGTTTTTTGGCGGTAGCAGCGGTTTAGCCGCCGTTTCGTCATGAAAACAACTGGTATGCCGAATTTTACCGTTCTACTCCTGTTTAAAATTTTTAAACTTATAAAAAAATTCGGGGAGGGAGGGAACATTAGGCTGAATATTACACTAGTCCCCAAAAGTTTTCTAATAACATTTTCTTATTCTTTGGCTGAACAACTTTGGGGCCTTTTATTGAAATTTTATTAGTTGGTTTATTAAGTTGTGTGTCCAAGCGCTTCAACCACTAATTATAATCTACAAAGGGGTTAATTTTTTGTATCATCATTGGGGATATGTATATAGGCCATTGTCTTATCCCTTTAGATCCCTGATAAATCCCCCCCCCCCTTTTACTTTATGTATCACCATCATCGCCGGTTATCTCTTCTTTTCAGAGCATAGGCCACGCATCTATGGTTCTCCAATCTTCTTTACATTTGGCATGAGTAGAGGCATCACTGAAATATATTTCCTTATCTTGAATGAGAGTTCACTTAAGAGTTCCCTCCTTAAGATCTACCTGGTTTCCTCTTTCCAGGGGGGGGGGGGGGTGGGTTCCTCCAAATCAAGGCTTAATTGGTTAAATCAACATGTCCTTTCCTTAAAGTATGTCCCAACCATCTCCATTTTCTCTATTTTATTGTCGGTTTAATGTCTAAATTATCACTGCACTCTAACAGCTCAGCGTTTGTGATCTTATATAGTTTATTAATAAATTTTTTATGCAATATAATTATCATTTATAAATGTTGAATATTAAATGTATATGTTGTTTTGTCCCAATAAATATTCTAATTTGAATTTGAAAAAGACCTCAAAGACAATGGACGATATTATTCTTGTTATTTTCCAAATTTCCAGAACAAAATAATAATACAGGACTTTGAGAGCAAACATTGGGAACTTTTATTTATCGCATCGTATTAATAAACAGCTTTCCGCGGATATATAAATGTACTATTATAAGATTAAAATCAGTTTTGTTAGCCCCGAGACGCCGAAGGCACAGGACTACAAAACTGGTTTTAATCTTATGGTAGTACATTTTTTATATTCGTGGAAAACTGGATGGTTTATTTTTCAGTGTGGCTAAGAACTGGTTCTAATCCAGCGGATATATCGGTTTAGTAGACATACTTGAAAAAATTATGCTAGTTGCTTCGCCCCTAGCCAATAGGGGCGGACGGGGATTTGATAGGTCATCCCAAGACAGTTATAAAAGACCCCTAAAATAAAAGAACCATTAATTCGAAACAATATTTTTTGAGATCTTTAGCCTCATACAAAACTTACTATTTTATATTTTACTAGGGGCTTTGCCCCAAGAGGTGATCAAAAAAAATTAAGGCGAAATTCGTAAAAGGACCAAGAAAATCTTCAGCAACAAAGAAAAGGACAAAGGAAATCTTCAGCAAAAAAAAAGTACATACCAAAAAAATCTTCAGAAAAAAAATGGGAGAAGGGGATTTTTTTTGTTTTTTGTGGGGTTGGGGGTGTACCACCACAGGACCAGTAGGTATATTCCCTGAGGAGTAGAATCCGATCAGTTCAGTGGTTACTGAGATCTTAAGGGACAGACGGACAGCCATCATTCTACTTTGTATTATCTACTAGCGGCTACGCCCCCAGAAGCCTCTAGGGACACTTAAGGTACGAGGGGGAAAAGTCGACCTCATACCTTTTTAAATTTGAGTCTTAAAAGAGTAAAAAAAAATTTTTTTTGGGGGGGGATTTTCAATAAATTTTATTCACTATTAAACATATAATTTACGAGTAGTCTATGATTTAGATAAAATATATAAAATATGTAAAAAGCATTATTCAACTCGTTCATCTCAAAACTGAACATGGAACTAATCTCTGACTATCATTTTTGCATGGCTTGTAGTAAAGTGAGCAAAAACTAATAAAATAATGCTTGAGATTCTTATCAAATTCTGCCAAAAGTTGCATAATCTCATCATCTAGTTTTAACTGGAAATCTATGAAATCAGCTCTAAAGCATTGTTTGCCAGAATAGCCTTCCCTTGTCCCTGATCGCAACCACCTTGTGCAACCTTTCTATTGGGTTATTGAAAATCAACCAATGGTGTCGCTTATATTAACACAGCCAAGTAGCAGAAAATAATTTATAAGCAGACGAAAAGGGTCGTTGAAATAAGAAGGGAGGTAGTTGTCTGTATATACATTTATACTATAGATCTGTTGTCTTAACTTTTGATTTTTATTTTCATCATTGGGATAATACATAAATTTACCGTTCATTGTCTTATCCCTTAAAATCCCTGAGTTAAAATCTCTCAATTACATTCAAGTCTTTGTCAGCGATCGACATCATTCAAAAATAACAAATATTTTATTTGTCAAAGATTTTTATATTTTTCTCTGCTTTGTTTTAATCCTATTATATAAAGTATTGAAATTTTTGTTGTCTGAAGCTTAGGATATCAATAACTACTGAACCGATTGGGTTCTCAATTTTGGATTAGCTTAACCTGGTTTCCGTGAAGGATTTAGGCTTTTTTATTTTCGGATTAAGATCTTAGGATGGTTTTAAGCTATTTCTCAGTCCCTCTCTCCCCTTTAAATACAAAGCAAGATGCTAGGGGCGTAGCAAGTTGAGGGCGTATGTTTATTAAGTAATTGATTTATTAAGTATCATGTTTATTAACGTAGTAAATAAAAAAGGCAGACTTGATCAAATTATAGAGTAGCTAAAATCTTAAAAAAAATTTTTTTTTTATATAAGTGGCTTGGTCCAAAGAAATGTATAGGGATTCCTCTTCAATCCAATAGCCTAAAACCTTCCCTGGACTAAAGTAAATCAGTTTGGCCGTTTATGAGGTTTGAGGTTAGGACATTAAGACATCCTGTCATTTTAATATATAGGAATTTATGAGGAAATGAAAACTGACACACAATTGAACTCAGAATATTTAGTTTTTTCAACATATGGTGGGTGCCTAAAATTGTATTATTAGCCAATAGATATAGAAGTTCTAGATTACTACGCATTAAATCAGCCAATAGAAACACAATAGAGGAACAATCCTGCCTTATTATTGGTTAGAAAAGTTATATGTTTTGGAATAGAGATCTATAGTATAGATGGATATACAGATAACTACCCCCCCCCCCTCCCTGCCTTTTTCAATGACCTTTTTGCCTGCTACCAAATTGTTTTCTGCTACTTGGCTGTGTTAATATAACCAACATCATTGGTTGATTTTCAATGACACAATTGAGAGTCGGCACAAGGACACTGCGATGGGGAGATACAGTTATTTAACACCTTCATCCTCTAGTGTTTTAAAAAAAGCAGTTATTTTTTAATTTCAATCGCATTAAGAGTCAGCTATGAATAGTTAAAGTTCTCATGAAAATCTTACTTTCGAAAAAATTTCGTCGCACGTTATAATGGAATTAATCGTTTCTAACCAAAAATAAACAAATAATCTGTTAGAAATCAGAGAGAGAAGGGACCATGGGCTGTTTATTACACTAGTCCACAAAGTTTTATAATAACATTTTCTTATTTGTTGGTTTAACAACTTTGGGGACTTATATTAAATATTGATTTGTTAGTTGAGTTGAGTTTTCAAACGTTTCAACCACTAATTTTAATCTACAGGAGGGGTAATTTTGTGCATAATTATTATGGATATAAATCAATTTATTGCCATTGTCTTATCCCTTTAGATCCCTGGATATAAATCCTCTTTTTAGTATGACGGATTTTTGTGTTTGATTGACCATCTAGTGTTATAGATCTATTGTTGGTGCCTAAATGTATTATTAGGCCATAAATGTTCAAAAAGACATGGATACATTTTTGAAAAACTAAAAAGTGGCGTGCAAAGGGTTTTTCCTAAAAAAATTAGACACCCCCTTTAAGTATTTGACATCCCTATTAAACCAAAAGCAAGGAGGTTGTAAAAATGTATTGGAGGCAAAAAAAGTAATATGATTTTCAGGGGGGGGGGGGATACATCCCCCTTTATGTCATTGTCCATGTAAGGAGGGCGTAACTTACATAACTTAACACCCCCCTAAAACATCAGACACTTGTCATGGGGGTAGGTTTAGGGGGAAGCCCACGATTCTAAAATTTATTTTAAAGGAGAGTGGGGGTTCCCAAAGTTTTATACACATTGTTTTCAACCAATGTTTTAATCTACAGAATATTATAGAATCTATTATATTATCTAATCTTACTTAAAAACTATGTACTGTTTTTTTACTTTTATAATAAGGATTTTTTCTTTTTCTAAATACTTATCCCTAGCTCTAATATAATAAGGATATAATAGGTTACCCTATGTCTTTTTAATTACTTTCTTTAACTCTACTAGCGGCTTCGCCTCTATAGAGGCCTCTAGTGACACTTTAAATGTTTGGTTTAAAAAAAATAATACGATACCTTGCAATGTTTTGAAGGAGTCTCTATCAATATTCTACGATACTTTGCAATGTTACGTAAGAGTCTCTATTCGAGAGAAAAAAATTCGATTTATTGTAATTTCTCTTGGGAGTGTAGTGGACAGTGATACCCTCCCCCAAAATAGTTAAAAACCTTCCCGGGAACTATGAGAAGGTACCCTGTTAAGGAGAACCAGATCGGTTCAGCGGTTAGCGAGATCCTTCGGTACAGACACACAAACACACAGATACACAGACATCCTGTTACTTTAGTATAAGGATAATCGTTACCAGAAAGTCCATACGTCCATTTAAAACATGATGATTTTTTACTTTTTGGGCAACTAATTTTTGTATGTTTAAATTATCCGATTCATCTGATTTTTGGAATACTAATTCCTATTACAACAAGATACAATATTATAAGCGGAAAATCCTAATAATCAAGTCCTAAAATGTAAGTATGCCCTTTAACAATATCATATATTTAATCAGTTTTGCAACAAATTTACTCATAATTTTGTTTAGACTTATAAATTAATATTCTGTTTAATCTGTTCCGACACACTAAAAGTGTTAATGTTCGTTTGTTCTTTCATTTCAAAGCTTGTTTTTTATTTTCTCAATCCAATTATCAATCTATCTATATTTATCCCTAGTTCTCATATAAAGAATATAATAGGTTACCCCATGTCTTTTTAATTACTTTCTTAATATACATTTTTTTTTGTATATTTTATCTATCTATCTATCTATACTTATCCCTAGCTCTAATATAATAAGGATATAATAGGTTACCCTATGTCTTTTTAATTACTTTCTTAATATACATATTTTTTTTATATTTTCTCTATCTATCTGTCCATCTAAGCTATATATTATAACTTGGATGTTGCACCAAATTTTCATGTACTCTCCTAAAGTAATACTTGCAACAATGATACCCACCATCCACCCACTTTAGCTCATATCCTCCCCTTCTACGATGAACGAACTGACTATTTCTATCAATTGACATATATATTACTAGCGGCTACGGGGGGGGATTTTTCATTTTTTGGGGGGGTTGGGGGTGTCCCACCCCCCAGGAAAATAGTTATAGATGTTCCCGGGGCCTATGAGAAGCTACCCTGTTAAGCAGAACCCGATCGGTTCAGCGGTTACCGAGATCCTTCGGTACAAACATACAAACACACACATCCTGTTACTTTATTATAAGAATATATTCACTAGCGGCTACGCCCCTAACATCTGTAATCGAAGGGACAGAGGGGAGCTAGGAAAATAGCTTAAAACCATCCTATGACCTAAATCTGGAAACAAAATACCCTGAAACCACCACAGAACCTATATGAATCTTACCCTCTGATGTAAATAAGGGACAATTTTGTTTGTCTTGATTGTTTTCGTCAATTTAACGTTCATTGTCTTATCCCTTAAGATTCCTGATTTACCCCGATTACAATATCTTTAACTGCATATTTCAGGGAGCCACTTAATCAGTGATTCAGGCATAGGACAATGGAAAATTATGTAATCTTTTTAAAAGCGAAGCTCTTCTATAAATTGACCGGTCCGTCCGTCCGTCCGGTACGGATAGCTTTTGTCGTTAGTTTAGGCATGGTGGAATTGTCATATCGATTTCAAACTTTGTATGGTGATTCCTGTAGTAGTTATGTATGATTTAGAAAGCATAGCAACTCAATAATCATTATTAAAATGTCCGTACGTCTATTTAAACATGTTGATTTTTTTGCTTTTAACAACAAATTTTTATGTGATCTAATTATCCGATTAGTCTGATTTTGGATAAACTGATTCCTGGGACATCAAAGTACAATATCTCTATAAACAAGTCCTAAAATGTAAGTATGTCCATAAAAATTATTCGGTATTAGGCAGTTTTTTTAACATATTTACTTACAATTTTGCTTCGACCGTTTCAGTGCTTAGCTTTTATGGATGTTGTCATCCTTTTTATATTAAAATTCATTTGTTAGCACAGTAGTAATGGATGTAGAATATACGTGGATATTATGACAATTGAAAAATTGTCTTAAATTTAGATTGCTAACATGGAACTCATTTATTGGTCAGTTTGTTTATCTAGTAGGAGGGGAGGGGATGTGATAAAGGGGGTGGAAACACTTGGGGGATTTTACTGAATTTGTATTCATTGGTTGATAAGTTGAGTTTGAGGGGGTATCATCATTGGATATGTACATCAATTTATTGTCTATTGTCTTATCCCTTATATCTAGATATAAATATAAACTATCCCGAGAGAGAGGGGACAAAGAACTGTTTATTACACTAGTCCCCAAAGTTTTATAGTAACGTTTTCTTATTTGTTGGCTTACAACTTTGGAAACTTTTGAATTTTAATTGGTTGGTTAATAAGTTCAGTGTTCAAATGTTTCAACCACTAATTTTAAATAATCTAAATAAGGGGTAATTTTATCATTTTATGTTTCATCATTGGGGACGTACATCAATTTATTGTCCATTGTCTTATCCCTTAAGATTTCTAGATACATAAAACTTTCCCTAATAAACCTAAATAAGCAGTGGTGCCTACAGTCCTAGAAGATAATATAATTACAGTATGTTTAAGTTTAAAAGGAACAACCAGAATTGAAGGTTTCTCAGATAAAAGACAATGGCCGATAAATTGACGTACATCCTCAATGATGATACATAAAATACACCATCTGTAGATTATTAACGTTTGGACACTCAAAGTAATGAGCAAACCAATCAAAATTTATTCAAAAAAGTCCCCAAAGTTGTTAAACCATCGAATAAGAAAACGTTATTATAAAACTTCGGGTACTAGTGTAATAAACAGCCCATTGTCCCCTCTCTTTCTGTGATGTATAGTCCCTTTCTTCCTGACTTAAGAGCAATGCATGTATTATATAGTTTAGACTTTAGTTCTGGTATCCACGGTTTCGGAGCAAGTCATTGCTCTGCAACAGGATACGAACATAAAGTGAACAGTTGTCTTAAAATAAATGTTATTATTGTATGTTAACCTTGTATTGAATTAATACACTTTATAAGAATATTTAGCTGTTTGTTCTTGCTATTACTATACGTCATTTTGGCGCAGTAGTGTAGTACGAATCTACGGCTCAGATTTTCTTTTAATTGTATTATTTCTTTGCTTTAGTTTTGTTCAGGGATTTTTGGACGCCATGAAGGTGGACATTGATTATTACAAGAAGTTGTCCCCGGCGGAGAAGGAGGAGTATATGCTCCAATTGTTGGCCTCGCTGCAGGGTGATATTCATTCCAATGGGGATAAGCTGGATAATCTTACTGGAAGAATGGCGCCGCTGGAGGCAAAAGTTCAGGAATTGACGGATAATGTTGATACTAATGTTGCTGCGGTTACTGGACTGGCTACTCGGATGGACGATTTGGAAGATCGACTTAATAAGGTGGTGGAGCCTAGTGTTGATAATGATATCAAGACTGAGGGTGTGACCGTTGAGAATGAGTTTATGACTGGCCAGCAGCGAATTCTTGAAAAGATTGCCCAGCAGAATAGTTTGAATGACCAGCAGAATGGTTCGAATACCCAGCAGAATGGGTCGAATAACCAGCAGAATACCCAGCAGAATGGGTCGAATAACCAGCAGAATGGTTTAAATAACTCTATGCCGTGGCAGAGAACGGCTGGTGGATCTGGAGGATTTGGGGGATCAGAAGAGAAGCCTAAATTGTTTGCTGGTGGTTCTCGACCTATTTTTGGTGGTATGCAGGGAAATGAAGATAAGATCATAAAACTTTGGGAATTGTCTAGAGTTGATGCTGTGGATAATATCTATAATGGAGTTCTTATGTGGTGGCCAGCCCTTTCTGAGGTTGATGCGGAGGATTTTAATACGCTCAATTTTTTTGAAGCTGGACTGAGTGATTCGCAGGTTAGTTGGTGTAAATCTCTTGTTTATGTACCAGATAGATCTCTGTATGTTTCGCAGGGGGAGGAGAATGTGCATAGGTACAATGAGACGTGTGCTAAACTTGATGATCAGTTCAGAAAAAATGCGCCTGAATTTGCAGTTGACGATGATGTGATTTTCTTTGATGATTATTTGGAGAGATTTTGGATGACTACTAGACGTTATCATATGACTAACCATCAAGTGTGTAAGGAAATTTTGTTTGATAAATGTGTGGGTGTAAGAACCGCTTGTGGTTATACACTAAAACCTGCTGATATGGAGAATAGACAATTAACATTAAAGGGATACTTGTGTAAGATGCGGGAGACATTTTTACCACCCGACATGAAAAATGTGTGTAAAGATGCGTATTTGAGTGTTAAGCAACATGAGAATGATAAGATTGATGCATTTTTTGATAAGATACTATCTTTCTGGAAACGTGCGTATCCGAAACCAACTGATGATATGTTTATGGATTTCTATTCTCAAGTGTGTAATGTGGTTTTATCTCCACTCTTGGCTAATCAGATGCGTCAATTTGCATTGGATTTAGAACGTGACGGACAAGTGCGAATGATAACGAAGTTTCGGACAGAGTTAATAGTTAAAGCACAATTGATTGTTAAAGGGCTACAATTTAATCAAATTTCAGGGTCAATGGCTAGAGGATGTACAACAAACCAGATGGCTTTGGCTAAGACGATGGTTGGTGGCGTTGGTTCCAAGTCAAATCCTGTAACTATTGATCAGGTTAGTGATGAAGATAATTTGTCATTTGAAATAAATCAATGTGAAATTGATTTAGCTGATGAATTTGGTGGACCAGCTGAACTTATTCCTTTAATTGGCGCAATTCAAGGTGGATTTATTTGTTATTATTGTAACAGAAAGGGTCACATGATGAGGGATTGTTTTGATATTAGAGATAAAAAGTTGCCTAATCCTAAAGGAAAATACTTTTTGCGGTGGGGAAACAAGCCTTTTGTTCCTTATAAGACGGGGCAAAAGAGTTTTAAAAAGAATGAAAATAGTTTGGATAAAAAGAAATTGGTTGGTGAAATTGAAGGAGATGTGAAAGAAGGGGAGGATACGAAGGAAGTGGCGCATGTCGATGGTTTAGGGGCAAACGATTATGAAGAAGACCTTGTAGCGGAAGTCGAGGCATGGAATAATGCTATTATAGATGACATTTTATGGTTTTAGTGTTTTGAATGTATTATAATCATAAAACCTTATTCCATTTTTACTTGTTACGCGGCATTGTTTTGATTTATGCGCATTGTAAATAAACAACAACAAAACAAAATTAATGATAAAGAGTGAACGAAGCGACTCTAATTTTGTGATAATTTATTTTGATGGTTTATTTTGAATTATGATAAGATAACATATTGTTTATAAGCCTATATGAAATTACGAGATTATGTTATAATGGAAATCAAAATAATTAATTTAGTTTTTGATTATGTTTTGTTGAAATTAGTAAAATTCATTTTTGTTTCAGACTGTTGTGGAGTCTAACAAAGATAAGAATAATAAAAAGTGAAAATGAAAAACGAATTAGGAATACAATTTTGTAAAATTGCTATTGAAAAATATTAAATTGAATTTTAAATTGAATTAAATTTGATAAAAATATGAAATTAGATATTTGAAAAGTACTAAATTTTGATGAAATGTGGAAAATTGTTTTTAAAGATGAGTCAGTTATTGTGATTTAAAGTATTCGATTTTAAAACAATTATATTGCGATTTAGTGATGTTGATTCAGCAAAATTTTTAATGAAGTTTAAAATTTCATGAAGCAAAATTGTTATAATGCATTAGATATAATCGTGGAGAAGTCTTTTTCTATGAAGGAAGGGAGGGGCTGTCTCTCGGAGCTGGTATGCACAAATATGGTGGAACTGTCTCTTTTGTTGGAAGAGAAAGGGGGAGTGAACATATTTGCAACGAATATTGCACTACCTCTCAGAGTTGGTATGCGCAGATATGGGGGAGCTGTCTTTTTTGTTTGAGAAAAAGGGGGAGTGACCATATTTGCAAAGAAATTTGCACTGTCTCTCAGAGCTGGTATGCGCAATATGGGGCGGTGTATAGAGGTAGCTGAAATGAGTGGAGCGCGCCATGCGCAGAAAGTTGGGCTGCGCAGAGAAGCAAAGCTGCGCAAGAAAGTGCTCTCAGGTATTGAGATATATAGTTAGTTGAATTTCGACTTTTAAACCTTTTATACATCTCAGTTTAATCTGACAATAATAGTTTTGTTAGGTAATATTTTATTGAATTTCAATGAATTGAACTTATGATATTTGGAAAGATTAATCTGCTTGGTGATTGATAATGTTTGATTTATCATATTTCTTAATACAATTTCTTTTATTGTGTTACAACTTTTATTTATGGCATCTAAAATCATTGTATTAATTTTAGATTGGCTGAGAAGAGTGTTTTGTTTTGGTGATTGGGAGATACTGTCATCATTATTTATTTGATGGTGAGTTGTTATGATTTCATGTTACCATTTGATTATTATATATATTGCTATTCGAAAAATAGTCTTGTAAATTTGTTATATATATATTGATATCAATATTAATTCTTATGTACAGTGATTTTCCATCAATCGGCATCTAAAATTTTGTAATATTTTAGATTGGTCGGAGAGAAGTTTACTGATTGTGGATTAACAGTTTGGGGAGTTTCTGTTGGCCGGAGAATTTCTGTTGTTGATTGTGGATTAGGAGATATTTCTGTTGGTGGATGAAATATTGTCGGTGAGTGAATTGTTTTATTCAGTTTTTTTGTTATTTGTTGTAGACAGATAGATAGTTATTTGATAGAAAATTGGATAGTTACAACCTCATAACTGTTGGTGTGAGTTAGATAGCTGTTTTATAAGTTTCATGAAGATTCTGAGATGGCGGCTGGAGCGGCTGAAGTCTATGTTCCAACAAAGATTGGTGGCATGGAAATCCTGACTTTAATTGATAGCGGCAATGCAAGAGGCTGTCTGATATCTCAAGTGTTGGCTAGAAAGCTTGATTGTGTGATTGAAGAAACGGATTCGAAAGCAACAGGCGTGCAGGGTTCCAGTATCAGGATTGATGGTGTTGTTCGGAATGTTGAATTTCAGATTGGAGGTCACAGTTTTCAAGAAGATTGTTTTGTTATTTCCGGTATGACTGTACCTATGAACCTAGGCAGTTATTGGTTGAACAAAAATAACGTGAAGACGATATTTGCCAAAGACGGCAACAGGATTGAGATGCATGGAATCAGTGTGAATTTAGTAGCTAAACGGAAAATTGTAGTGAAGAATTTGGTTCATACAGTTTTGGAGAAAATGGAGAAAGCAAGAACTAAGAAACCTGAGATTAATGTAGCTGAGTTACAAGACCAAAAATGGATTTGTTCATTGAAAAATCGAATAGAAATTCCTGCATTGAGTACAGTGGTGGTAGAAGTTTCAACTAAAGGAAATATGCCTGAAGGACAGTTGTGTTATATAGCTCCTAGACAAGGTTACTGTAGCCGAAACAATTTGTTGATAAACGAAGGAATTACTGAGGTGGGAAAGAACGGTAAAATTATGACTAAAATCACGAATTTTGAAACTGTTAAGAAATCTGTTCCTGCTGGTACTTTGGTTGGAAATTTGTTTGTGGCGGAGAAGATAGCAATGCTGCAAGAAAACAGGGTTAAAGAAGATGTGTCAACAACATTAAAGAAGATTCGTTTTATTAAAGATAAATTGAAGTTGGATAAAGTTCCGTTTTTAAAGGATAATGTTTCTTTGAAAGGAAGGATAGTTGGGTTGTTTTTAAAGAATTTCAAGGCATTATCGATTGATCCTACGGATATTGGATCTTGTACTTTGGAGGAATATGATATTCAGTTGGTTCCTGGAGCTCAACCTTTCAAGAATAGAATGATTAGGCTCAATCCTCATCATGCAGAGAAACTAAAAGAACAGATTGATTTATGGTTGGAAACAGATGTGATAGAAGAATGTAATTCACCGTTTAATTCTGGAATTTTTGCTGTTAAGAAGAAAGTTGGAAATACTAACGAGGTGAAAGTCCGTTTTGTCCTGGACTACCGCTCATTAAATGAGATAACTGAGAAGATCTGTTACCCTTTGCCTAATATTGGTGAGCTGTTTGACAAACTTGGAGGAAAGAAGATTTTTACGTCTATTGACCTAACTTCAGCATACAATTCAATGCATTTGAAGGAATCTGTCAGGAAATATACAGCATTTTGTTCTAATGGACGGCAATATTGCTTCAAGAGGCTTCCGTTTGGATTGACCAATGCTCCAAGTGCATTTGTAAAGTTGATGGATAGAGTAATGGATTTGAGTCCTGAATTGAGGGCATTTTGCCTAGTTTACCTGGACGATGTTCTTATATATAGTATGAATGTGGAGGAACATCTGGAACATTTGAATATTCTACTACGAACATTCTGTGAAGCAGGCCTCAAGATTAATCTTGGAAAATGTACATTGTTTGCAGAGGAAGTGAAATTTCTGGGCCATATTATCAATGAAAGAGGCATATTTATGGACCAAGCATATATTGAAAAGATTAAGAATTGGCCAGTACCTGAAACAGGTAAAGATATTCAAAGATTTACTGGTTTCATAAATTATTATGGTTCATATTTCAAGAATTTTTCTGATATTACAGCACCATTGAACAAATTTAGAAACAGTAGTAAAATAGAATGGGATGAAAAAAGTATGGAAGCTTTTACAAAGACTAGAGAATTGTTCTGTGAAGAAATAAGCAAATCGTTCCCGGATTGGAGAATGGAGGCTGAACCATTTGTGTTGGATACAGATTGGTCATCTACAGCTATGTCAGCGGTGTTAAGTCAAAGACAAAATGGACAAGAGAAGATGATATCGTGTTGGTCACGTGTTTGTTCAACTCATGAAGCCAATTATGCAGCACATAAAGGAGAATTATGTGCATTAGTAAATGCTGTTGAAAGATTTGAATGTTATTTGAGACACAAGAAGTTTATCGTGAGAACTGATTCAGCTGCACTGAAACATCTATCTACTTGGTCTCACCATAAGGTGGATAAATTTTTTATCCACCTTCAGTTATGAGGTTGTACATAGGCAGGGCAAGATGCATACTAATGTTGATATATTGTCACGTACTGCATTAAAGGATAGTAAAGATAGGATATCTAAATTATCGACAGACGAACAAGGAGAGTTAATATTGGATACTGTATATCAATTGGAAGATCCTAAATTATGTCTTATTGCAGGAATTGGAGCAGAGACGGCCAGTCAAATATCATCCAGATTGAAGGCGAGAGAGTTTAGTCGTAGCCTGGAGAAGGATCCTGTTTTAATTGAGGTGAGGAAATTTATTGTAAATAATGTCAAACCTACGTCCAGAGAATTGTCTCAAATGCCTTATCGTGGTAAACAAATATTAAGATTTTTTGAACATCTGAGTTATAAGGATGGTTTAATTATCCTGACTTCACCTATGCGGCTTCAGAAAGAATTTCAATTTATTGAACGGGTAGTGGTACCTATTGGAATGTACAATAAAGTTTTCTTGTTAGCTCATGCAGATGTTACAGCGGGGCATAGGGGTTATTTGGAAACTTTGAGCAGGATTAATCGTCACTTCATTTTGCCCTATGTATCTAAATATGTAGCGGCGGCAGTTGCAAATTGTGTCATTTGTTTGAATAGACGTAAAAAACCTAAACATAATCATAATATAGAATTTTCTCCTTTGGCTGGGGAAGCTATGGCAGAGTTGGCCATAGATGCTTTAGGTCCTTTGAATGAGTGTGAATATAATGGAGTCATTTGTAAGCACATTTTAATAGTAGTTGATAGTTGTACTAGATATGTGTGGTTGTTTGCTATTGAGGATGTTAAAGCTGAAACAATTATTGAATGTCTGAAATTTAATTTATTTTCTGTTTGGGGACTATGCGAGCGAATTAGGACTGACAATGCACAAAGCTTCAAATCAAAAGTTTTTAGGGAAGTTTGTTTAAGGTTGGGAATTGAACAAATTTTTATCCCTCCAAGATCAGCAAATTCGAATTACAGTGAAAGATACAACCAATCGGTGTATTCGTTTCTTAAGACTGATTTACGTTTTCAAGATGGAGATTGGGCTTATAAACTTAAAGCTACACAATTTTGTATGAACACTTCTTTCAATCGGAGGTTAGGATGTTCCCCATATTTTAAGATGTTCCTAAGAAACCCTAAGCTTCCACTTGACTCATTTGACCCGTTAACACGCTCGAAAATTAAACATATGAATTTTTCAGAGTTGTTGGAGTGCCTTGACAAGAATTGGAGGACTGGACAAGAAAGAACTGAGAAGTATTTGCAGGTAGAAAATACAGAAAGGATAGGTAGGCCGGTAGCTATAAATTCCTATTGTTACATTTTTTATGACGTCACAACGATTGGTGTAGCTCGTAAACTCTGCTCGTTATGGGTGGGTCCGTGTTTAGTGACAAAAGCAATTTCTGATAGTTTATTCGAGGTTCAACCCCTTGAAAAGTGTAGATTGAAAGATAAAGGGGTGAGAATTGTACCAAGAGATAAAATATATGTTATTGAGAGTACTTTAGACTTGACTCCAGATGAAAAGATTGACTTAGTGATTACAGATGAATGTTTCTCTGTGGATAATACCTTGAAAGTAAACTTTGACTTTCCCAATACTTTGAGAAATTTAACTTGTTCAGGCGTTTCTGAAGAGGAGAATAGTTGTGGCGCTAGTCCAGAGGTGGTTGGAAGGCGGAAGGATGGACAGGTAACACCAGAATTTTTGGAGAAATCTTTTTTGGGTGTTGGGTTGTCACAACAAAGGTCAAATGTATCTCAGAATAATGAAAATTTAGATGATTTAGTTGAGGATCTTAGTGATACTTTGGAAAGTACTCATATTTCTGATAGTGTAGATTCAAATGATATGACTGACAAAACTAAGTTAGACTCTACATATTCTACTATTAGTAAGGATAGTGTTTTTCATGGGGATTATGCCTCTGATAATAGCTTAGTAGACAACAGTTTGGGTGTAGAGGATGTTAACATGGAATCTGCTAGAGAGTTAGAGTCTCGGATGAGTATTTTAGAGGACACTTTTCCAAAATTGCAAAGTAAAATTGTAAACTTGGAACAACGAAGGGGAAGTGTTAAACGAGGTAGAGATGTTGAGGAGGATGAATTAGATAGATCGTTAGATAATGCAAAATCGCAAAAAATGTCTGAGACTATTCCTGTTAAGGGTCGTCCTAAAGGTTCTACAAATGAAGTGCAATTACAAAAATTAGAAGAGGATAGACAAAACAGAGAAAAGGACAGATTAGAACGTTATTCAGTAGCCGATGTAGTAACTAGGAACCTCGCAAAATTGATTAAAAAGTAATATTTGTAATAATTTGTATAATATTTGCAGGAGAAGAGATTACCACGAGAACCGTAGAGAGCGTGATGACAAGAGAGGAAGCGGCGGTGGTGATAGACATCGTGGAGATCGTGGAGATCGTGGAGATCGTGGAGATCGTGGTATGCGCAAGAGGTCACCGGACGCTTGTAGTTCAAAGAGTGGACGTGCTGGACCAGTACCTGTGAAAAAATCCAAGGATGAAAGAGGAGTCAGGTACTTGGATATTTTGTTATTTGTTGTTGTGATGCAGGTTTATTGTTTGATTGTTGTTGGTGGTATGTATACGTCACAGGATCCACGGTTAGCAGCTTATGATTGTTCTCAAATAAGTAATGTTGAACTTAGATCAGCTGCCTGTTTGCATGATAGGATGGAACCGGTCAGATCTGTGGAATTGTTGGGGTTAGCAGAAACCGATTTTATATTGTCAGAAGCTATTAGTTGTGAGGTTAGACTAAAATTGGAGCGCTGGTTTTGCGGTACCGCAAGTCATGTGCACGTACTAGACGTGCCACATGAAAAACAGGTAGAGTTGAGTATGGATGAATGTAGGAGGGTTTTTCATTCTGGCAAGTATCAGCATGATGGAATTAGTTTTAAAGTAAATATAGATTTGCCAACAGTTCACAGTTTCACAGTTAATGGAACATTGTCACCTTTCTGGGATGTTGGTGGTGAAAATATTCAATGCAAGACACTGGGAATATATGCGCACAATATGTGGTTCAATTTAGGTTTTGCTGTTGGGACTTTGCATATTTTAGTAAAAAATACACCCGTTTTGATCAAGGGAAATGTTGTTATGGATTATGATAAAAAGACGATTGTGGCGAATTTTGAAGATAATCATTTGTGGGCAACATCAACTTCTCCATATTTTCCGTATGTAGTACGAAAACCGGCCAGTAATTTTAAGGTAGTTTTTCAAGATACATTCAATTTAACTACTTGGAATGAACAACTTTTTGTTTCTAACTTGGAAAGGAATATTTTAGTTAAAATTATGGGAACAGAGAAACTTACTTTGCAGCATCTGGATTTCAACATTTTTGTAACAGAATTAGAGGGTATCAAGTTTTTAGAGGAACCGAAGGCGGCTGTTAGAAGTTATTTTGGGGATTTGTTAAAACAGGAAGCTAGATTTGATTTGAATGCTATGTTTTTGGCTAGTAGAGAAAGAAACGAGAGGATGATGGAACTTTTTAGTATTTCTAGATGTGCTCAAACAGAAGTTAGGTCAAATGTACAGATGCATCATGGGTTCAGAATTATATACCTGGGAGAAATTGCTAAGTATGAAAAATGTACAGCGGTTGAAATTCCAGTAAAGTTAGGTGTAGATTATGGATGTGCAGTAGGACACTTAATGGTGGATTATAAAGGTGAAACAGTTGGAATACAAGAATATAGTAGAATGATTGTAGCAGTAGAGGATATAAAATTGTTAAATTGTTCGCAAAGTCCGGTATTTTTGAAGTTGACAGCTAATTTGTTCCTTGGGAATCAGGGGCAGGGACTCGAACTTCTGCATATTGCCAATGAAAAATCAGAACACGTGGGACAAAAGATTTTTCTGAACGATGAAAAGGTGTTTATTGCTGACTTTAATAAGACTATTAAATATCAGGGATTAGAGGATTTTGAGGATTTTAATGGACAAGCTTCTAAATTGGATTTTGTTGATCATAAGTTGTCATTTTTCGAACAGGTTACAGGTCCTTGGTTTGGTCTAGAACATTTGTTCAAGGATATATTACCATTGTTTGCCAAGTTTGTTTTGATTGTGTTAATGTTGTTGTTAGGTATAATTCCTATGTTGGCATTGTTGTATTGTTGTTGTTCATGGTGTCATAAAAAAAGATTTACTGAGGCAGAATTTAATGCTAGATCTTAAATTTTTTATGCTGAAATTTAATTATATTGTATTTTTGCAGTTTGGTTACGGCGGCAACAATGAATCAAAAGTTATTGAGCAATGAAGAAGATGGTCGCCACAAACAATCTGCCAATGAAGGAAATCAAGTCAAACCTGGTCTACCAGTATCTGCATTGATCAGCAACTCTGCATCCCGGCTGGTGTTGGTAATGTCGCGCGTTGAGCTGCCCACGTTGAGTGTGGGCAGGGCGACAAAGAACATATTTTTGAGCAGTGAGGACATGCCACTGGCAGATTTAGCTCGTCTTATTGATAATGAACCAAGGTTTAAGTTGAATTTGATAAACATGTTATCGGTGCAGTTGGAGATGGGGAGATGCATCCATTCCATAGACTGGCCTGTGGACAGGATCCCTATCTTTACCAGCCAGAATTCAAGATACCTCAACCTGATGGCGGCTGGTGAGCATTCTAAAGCTATAAATAAAAAGTTGTCATGGAACGAGACAACTAGTTTGAATAAGTTGAGTGCGACCATATTTCTCTCTAAGCTTGTTTGCGAAAATTTACCAAGTTTGGTATTGCTTGCTAAGATTGAATACCTGGATGGAGATGAGAGAAAAAGCTGTCAAACGTTGGGCGAATTGTTACCCATAATCAAACATATGGGGGAACTTGAGGATTGGCTTCAACTTTCAAAAATTGACGTCATACCTGCAGATGGTAAAATGAGCCTTCAGACGGTGTTGAGAACGGTGGTGGGTAATAGCGTTGATCCGAGGTTGAAGACGCAGGTTGTGTCAGCTATCCGGCTCCTGGCACATTGGAAAGATGTCGTGAATAAAGTAAGCTTTATTCTGAAGCAAATGCCATCCACAACTTTGTTAGAGTTACAAAAAGATTGGCTTGATGGAAAGTCTGAACAGGATTTGAGTGCTAAAGTGTTTATTGACTCCATTCAGGTGAATGAATACATGAACTTATCAATCTACATTCCACGTATTATAAACGTGAATTCGGTGAGTCTAATCACCAGTGGAGAGATGCCTGCTGAGATACGTTATGTTAGATTGGATGGTCAAAGAGACATAATTGATAACCTGGTGAGTGCCACATATGCAGGTAGTTTGATGAATGATAAAGTAGACTCCAGAGTTTTGACCTGGCAAATGCAGATGCGCTGCAAGCGTCTTCGTCCGACTCTAGCCAAGCAGATATTGTTATGTGATCCAAATACCACTTTAGAGAATGTAGTGAAGGAAATCAAACTGGAGTTGGATGGAAACGTTTATACAAGTTTGTTGACAACCAATATTGAGTGGAAGTTTAATCCTGAACACAAAGTAAATGAGTGGTTCGAGGGTGATTTCAAATTGGTTACTCGGTTTGGGGATCCTGTTTGTGTTCAGATGGATCAGCCCTTAAATCCGAACATTCCTGTTTGTCTGGACCTTGAATTGTCAAATCAGCAATGGCGTGTTGATGAACAAGTGAGGGAGGAAATGAGGTTGGAACACACGCCTGGAATATTGATGATGCTTGATAAATTTGGAGAAGAGGTTAGGCGTAAGCATCAAAAGATTTTGGATAATCAGGAGGAGGTTGATAGCGTTGCAACCTCGATTTCGGTTGCGGTTAATAACGGATTTGAAAGATGTCTTCATATGCTTGGTGATACTGAGGCAAGGATGTCTCAAGACGGCTTGTGTGATGAGACCGCAAAACTTGGAGTGAATGATGAGGAAGCTATCATGCCCATGGATATTGAAGAATCTGGCAAGAAGAGCAGATCATCTGGAAAAAGAAAGTAATAATTATAGTTTATGTGTATTAATTCATATTTTATTTTATTTTATGTATTTAATATTTGTTGAGGCAGTAGTAGTCTCAGAAAAAGTTTAAAATTCATGTTTCATATTAATGCTCTATAATACTATGCTTAAATCTGATGGTTATATGTTAACCAATGTTATTTTTATATCATGTATTTATGATAACTATGTAATTAATGCATTAGGTGTTAATCAATGCATTTTTCAATGATTATATGTTAATCAATGTTTTTTCTTAAAAAAATATTAAAAAGAAAAAAAAAACACATAAAGAAAAAAGGAAAATAAAAAAAAAAAACACAAAAGGAGTTCTAAGGAACCAAAATAAATCAAAAAAAAATGTGTATATGAAGTGTTTAAAGATCTGGAATAAAAATATATAAAAAAAAAAAAAAAATATGACAGGTGTCATACCAGATCAACTATTATCTATTTAATAAGCGTTCAACGCTACTTACAATATCTATGATAAAAACATGTAAAACCTATTGTATATTTAATCTGAAATATTACAGTTTGAAATCCAGGTTCATGTTAAAGCCAGGGAGAAATGTGATGTATAGTCCCTTTCTTCCTGACTTAAGAGCAATGCATGTATTATATAGTTTAGACTTTAGTTCTGGTATCCACGGTTTCGGAGCAAGTCATTGCTCTGCAACAGGATACGAACATAAAGTGAACAGTTGTCTTAAAATAAATGTTATTATTGTATGTTAACCTTGTATTGAATTAATACACTTTATAAGAATATTTAGCTGTTTGTTCTTGCTATTACTATACGTCAATAAGTAGTGGAGCCTATAGTCATTAAAGATATCATAATTGAAGTATATTTTAATCTTTTATCCTTATAATAAAGTAACAGGATGTCTGTTTGTGTGTTTCTCTGTTTGCCTGTGTGCTTGTGTGTTTGTTTGTGCCGAAGGATCTCGCTAACCGCTGAGCTGATCAGGTTCTCCTTTACAGGGTAGCTTCTCATAGGTCATGGCTATCCTTATAATAAAGTAACAGGATGTCTATTTGTGTGTTTGTCTTTTTGTCTGTGTGTTTGTGTGTATGTTTGTACTGAAGGATCTCGCTAACCGCTGAACTGATTAGGTTCTCCTTTACAGGGTAGCTTCTCATAGGTACTGGGAAGTTTTATAACTATTTTGGGGGAGGGTACCACCACCCTCCAAAGAGAAATGGCAAAAAAAATTCTTTTTATTTTAAACTAAAATAATAAATTGAGTTATCGAATTCAACTCCCCCCCCCCCCTTTCCTCAAGTGCCCCTAGAGGCCTCTAGGGGGGGGGGCGTAGCCGCTAGTGACCTGTAAATGTAATGTGATTTTTTATTTTGAAAGGAACAGCCAGAATTTAGGTTTGTCTACTGTTAAGTGACAGTTGGCAAAGAGACACTCTCAATGCAGAGAGGAAGGGGGGCAATGGGCTAATTATTACACTAGTCCCTAAAGTATTATAATTCACTCTCAGTTACTATTTTTAAACCTAGAAATCACTTATAATAAATTTAAATTAAAAGCATAGGGTAGATTTCTTTCTTAATCTGAACCCCTGCATAAGAGGTTTTAACCATTCGGAACTAACCTTGCAGGGCTACCCTGTACCCAACTTTGACTAACCTAAACTTTAGTAAATCACGTTTACAAATACTTTCACAACACTTACCTTATTTTTTTCCAAATGAGGGGTTGAGGGGTAGGGGATGATTATAAATATGAATTCAAATATAAGAATTTCTCTTTAATACAGAAATGCTGCAATTGATAAAAAATACTCAGCTACTTATAAATTTGCAGGGACAAGAGACAATAATTATGACCAACAATTCTAAGTGAAAATTTCTGCACAACCCACTTCCTTCTTTTTACCCACTTCCCTTCAAGTATAAATGTATAGTAAAAAACAAGGATGGCAACATCCACAAGTAGTAAAGTACACAAATATTGTGGATGGACAAACGGAAATACCCAGTTATAGAGCAGATATTCAATGGTCATAAAAAATATTAAGTAATGTAGAAAATCATGAGACATTTAAAATACAAAATGTTAAGGTCTTTTGTATCATAACCGACAGACTAAAGGACCAAGTGTCTTAAACATTGGATATTAATTTGTATAGGGAATCTTAACCATAAATTTCAGTCTTTTTTGTGCTATCCAATAAAAATTCAATAAATACCTTTAGTTTCTGAGCCGACAAAATAAGATAAAGTGGTTATAAAACTTTGGGTACCGGTAAAAGTTACTTCCCAATGTCCCCTCCCTCCCTGCATATTTCTAAAAGTGGGGTACATACAAATTTCTTGCCCCAAACCAATTAACCTTACTCTTGACTAGGGAGGGAGGGGACATTGGACTGTTTATTACACTAGTCCTCAAAGTTTTATAATTTTGTTTTCTTATTCGTTGGCTTTTTGGTTTGGTTTATTCATTAAGTTGAATATTTAAATGTTTCAACCAATGATTTTAATCTACAGAAGGGGTTATTTGGTGTATCATCATTGGGGATGTACATCAATTTATTTTTGTCTTATCCCTTTAGATCCCTGACTACTGGCATTATTTTAGTAGAGATAAACCAAACAAATTTTCCTTTAAATCTATAATACAAAGTAGAACGATGTCTGTCTGTTTGTTTGTTTATATGTCTGTTTATCTGTGTGTCTGTTTGTTTGTTTGTAGCGAAGGATCTCGCTAACCGCTGAACCGAACGGGTTCTTCTTTACAGGGTAGCTTCTCATAGGTCCCGGGAAGATTTATAACTATTTTCTTGGGGGGTGGGACACCCCGAACCCACAAAAAAAATAAAAAATACCCCCCCTCCCTAAACATTTTTTTTTCTTTTTAAAATTAAAATCAAAATAGTGGGGTCGACTAACCACCCCCCATAAAAAAAATTTCCCCTCACAAAGAAAATTTTTTTTTATATTTATTTTTAAAAATCTAAATTTCGAAAAATTGGTTTGAAAAAACCTCTTGGGGCAGAGCCCCTAGAGGCTAGGGTCGAAGCCGCTTGTATCATATAAAAAGACAGCAATACTTTTACTAGTTTTTACTAGTTTTTAAATTCTTATCTTTGAATAAAATTTAAAGTTTTTTAAAATGTACATAGAGTTTAATTATTATCAATGTATAAATATATTTCAGTTGAAAAAATTTCTTCAGTCTTCTAATCAACATGAAGAGGCTTAGTAGAACATTATTTGTTCTTGTATTCTTCATTTCTTCTAGCCAAGGAGAAGTGAATAATAATAGTTACAAAGATGATATTGATCATCTTAAAGCTGAGATCAACCTGCTGAAGAAAGAAATGGAACAATTCAACCAGCAGAAGAAGGAAATGGAACAAATCAACCAGCTGAAGAAGGAAATGGAAGAAATGAGGCAGCTGGTTCAGCAACATCATCCTGATACAGGCAAGTCTGATTTGGGTTCCATTGAAGATGATGTCAAACAGAATGCTGAAGATATCATTGAGTTGAGAATGGATGTTATCCAACAGGATTACAGAATAAATGAAGTGAACAAAGATGTTCAAAAGCTAAATACTTCTGTCAGCAAAGACTTAGAAACCTTGGACTCAAGTTTACAATCTTTAGTGACTAGTTTAAAAGAAACACTTCCACCTATTGGAACAGTCCTGGCCTGGCATGCTGGCATATCAGTGGAGAAAACAATACCTGGAGGGTGGCAAAGATGTGATGGCTCTTTGATTGAACAAGGACCTCTGGCTGGTCAAAATACGCCCGATTTAAATGGAGATGGACGTTTCCTGCGTGGCGGTGCAGATGGCAGATCTGGTGAGTTTGAGGAAGATGCCATACAAGACCACATACACATGGATGAAGGTCACAGACACTCGGATCTTGGCCATAGTCACGCGGATCTTGGCCATTCCCATGTCTTTGACGACGAGGACGGAAAAGATGGCGACTGGTATTTTAGACATGTGCCATGTGTCATGAACCAGTTTGCGATTAACTCTGGTGGTTCTGGTTCTTTTGTTTGTATGGAATTTTCACATGAAACCCCAATTGGTCATTCCTCCATTTCAACTGATTCAGCCAACATTGAGACCAGCACATCCAACCTTGGAGGTATAGAGGAGGGCAGACTGGCAGATGAAACCAGAGTCAAGAATATGAAGATTGTTTGGATAATGCGTATTTTCTAACATATATTTGATTTTTAAACTTCAATAAAATAAAATTGTGCATTTCATTTACACTTTTTTTTCTCAGAAATATTAACTTATGAATAGTTTTAGAGATAACAGTTTTAATACAATTGATAAAAAGTCATACTTGACAACAATAAACTTTTTAAATGTGAAGCTTTTCTATAATTAAAGTAGGTCCGTCCGTACGTCCATCCGAGATAGATAGATTAAGAATTTAAAGGAACCCAGTAATAGTGTCGGACTGATTATGACGTAACAAAAAAATTAGCCAATGAGAGGCCTCTATGAATTTTACCATTAGTCAATAATGTCCTCTCATTGGCTAATTTTTTTTGTTACGTCATAATCAGTCCGACACTATTACTGGGTTATTTGTCTTAAACACTAACTTTAATAAAAATATTTGTATATAGTATCTAATTGTCATTGGAATCATTGATAATGTTTTAATAATTCTATCTTTTGAAAATGCTTGAAACGCCAAAAATACGCGGTAATGTATTGGCCCTCAGAGCAGGGTTTAGACTATTTTGTATGAGGATATGCCCGCCCCTACCCTCATCCATATAAGGGTTACACCCCTGTGAAGACAATTTTGCACCTAACCAGACATCCTAAGACTAAATTAATTGTTTTACATCACCAATGATGATAAACAAAAAAACCTTATACAGTGTGTTTTTTTATAAGAACTTTTTTGAAAGCAATTTTACCCCACTTGTAGTTATCAGAATTTAATGATTAATGGCTTATTTTCTTCGTTTTTTAATGCAATTAATAGTACACCCAACAAATATTTCAGTTTTTATCTAAAAAGTACAGTAAAATCAAAAATTCAAAACTTAGGTGTCAACATATAAAAATGGTTTTAGCGCATTTTTCTTTAAAAAATTTGATTTTCTGTGGTCGACTTTGGGGGGCCAGTACTCCCTCCTTGGTTGAGATATGAACTTCAAACTTTATTATGTTCTAGTACATGTCCCTAATAGTATCTGTATACATTTTTAGCTCTATATCTCAACTTTGAAGTGTTTAGCAGCCATTCTTGCAAAAAGTTGATTATTTGAGCATAAGAAAAATGCTCTAAAACCATTTTTAGATGTTGACACCTAAGTTTTGAATTTTAGATTTTACTGTACTTTTTAAATAAAAACTGAAATATTTTTTTGTTGTTCTATTAATTGCATTAAAAAACGAAGAAAATAAGCCATTAATCATTAAATTCTGATAACTATAAGTGGGGTAAAATTGCTTTCAAAAAAGTTCTCATAAAAAAAAACACACTGTATATCTTAAAAGAATTTGTTGCAAAGTTTGGACACTGTTAGTTACAACCAACCAATCAAGACTTTACAAAAGTACTCAAAGTTTTAAGCTAATGGATAAGAGAGAGTGAGTTTATAAAACTTGGGTACCAGTATAATTTACAAGTCCAATGTCCCCTCCCTCCCAAACATTTACTAAGAAATGATTAATTTTAACATCTTTAGTATGAATTTTTTTGATGTTATCAAACAAAATAAAAAATATGTGGAGTAATTATTTATTTTTTTAATCCATTTTTAAGTATTATAATAATTAATGTAATCAAATAAAGAATTATTTAAAAATTATGTAATATATATTATTACTATATATAAATCCTATTTTTAAATTTATAGTTGCAAATTAAAAAAGTTTTACTATTAAATTAAAAATTTACACAATTTAAGCTTTAAATGGCAATTTTTCATCAATAAAAGTTAATTCATATAGATTTTACTGCACTTAATTTAAAGAAGAAAGTGAAATTGACAAAAAAAATTTAAAGCTTTTTTTCTATAATGATGAAATGAATAAATGAGGGCCCGGGTGTCGCAGCCACCTAAACCCCAGCCTCATTAATCAGCAGCGCGACTTAAAGGCAGCCTATTTGCCACGGCCACCCAGGATGTGATCTAAATTGATCAGCCGCCAGCCACGCATCTTCATCAGCCACTAAGATATTTTAAGCCACGCAGGTTATATAGCCGCCCAACAACAAGCCTAAGCCACAGCCACGAGATATCAATTCAGCTGCCCGTCAGCCGCGCCAGTCATGCGGTTAATTCAGCAACCCAATAAGCCACAGCCTCAGCAAACCCGCAGCCAACCTCAGTGACACGACTGTTTAAAAACTGGATCCAAGGCAGCCACCACTCAAAGCCATAGCAAGCCCTATCGTAAGCCACGTTCAGCCACAGCAGCACTTTTATTTTCAGCTGCAGACAGAGACACCCTCAGCCGCAACTGGTAATTTGTACTCAGACGCAGGTATGTTTACTGTAAGCTACTCTCAACCAAAGCGGCATTACTTTTTGTTTCAGTTGAAGACACAGCTGTCTAAACCATAAGCCACACTGAGTCACAGACACCGTCAGCCGCAGCCGCAAACTTGTATTTAGCTGCAGCCATTAACACTGTGAGCCACTCTTCTCAGCCACAGCAGCACTCTTTTTTTCTGTTGAAGAAAATTTGTACTCAACCGCAGACATGCTCACGGTTAGCTAATGTTAGCCGCAGAAGCAATTTTATTTCAGTTGCTCTCAACCAAAGCGGCATTACTTTTTGTTTCAGTTGAAGACACAGCCGTCTGAACCATGGGCCACAGACACCAACAGCCAAAAGCTGCCATCAGCAGTAGCCGTTGCCATCAGAACCAGCCGCAGACACGCCCGACGTAAGTTACTCTCAGCCACAGCAGCTGCCGTCCCCTGAAATAAATGAAAATATAATACATTTTAAAAGCCTTCATTCTTATAGATTAGCGGGTTTGGCCCTAGCCTCTAGGGGCTTTACCCTAAGATGTAATGAACTGTGTGAATCGATCCATTTTTTTATATTTTAGATTTAAAAAGAAAATTTGGGGGGTGGGTATTTTTCTTTTTTTGTGAGGTTGGGTGTGTCCCTCCCCCCCCCCCCCAAGCAAAAAGCTTAAAACCATCACAGGACCAGTAGGTATATTCCCTAAAGAGTAGAGCCCAATCAGCTCGAAGTGGTTACTGAGATATTAAGCTTCAGACAGACATCCTTCTACTTTATACTTTATATTATAGAGTAAAACAAACTTAAATCTTAAAAAATTATAATCTAGTGAAATTAATAAAACAAGGAGGACAACATCTTTAATAGCAAAGCTCTGAAATGGTAGGACAGACAAACATTAACACTTGAACTGAGTAAGCAGAATGTTTATAGGTCTTAACAAAATTGTCAGCACATTTGTTGCAAAACTGCTAGAGGATACCGTTTATGGACGCACTTACATTTGTAGAACTTGATTATAGAGATGCTTAACTTAATTATAACATTGTACCTTGTTGTAAAAGAAATCAGTATTCCAAAAATAATATGTGTAGAAAAATTATATAATACAAAAATTCGTTGTCAAAATATTTAAAATGTTTTAAATGAACGTATGGACTTTCTGGAAACTACATAACTTCTAAATCGTACCTAATTGTTATAGGAATCATCAAACAAAGTTTAAAATTGATAGGACAATTCTAGCAAGTTTAAATTACGGAAAAGCGCTTATTAATACTGACGGACGGACTGACCCTAATTACAGAAAAGCTTCACTTTTAAAAAGGAGCAAAGACAATTTAGAAAGATGCATGGGGCTTCCAAAAAGTGTAACGAAAACACTTTTGTACACAGACAAACCAGCGTTTTCGAGATTCTTGGAGCCATTCAAATATGAAGGAAAAAAAACACCAGAGAAAAAATCTAATTGGCGGAAAATATTGAAACTATAAAACAGTTTTTTAAAGGCAAAATAATATTTACGTTGGACAAACGAACATTAACATTTAAAAGTATTTTTTGCTTAAAGAAATGAGACTCTAATTTAGAAGTCACAACAAAATTTTTAGTAAATATGTTGCAAAATTGATTAAATTTGTTAAGGACCTACTTACATTTTTTGCTCTTGATTATTGAGAAGCTTCGCTGATAACATTGCACCTTGTCGTCCTAAGAAACATTAATAAAAATCATTTAGACTTGTATGGTGTCAGAACTGAATAATTAGAATACAAATTTATAATAGTCAAAGCAAAATTGTAAGTATATTTGTTGAAAAACTGCTTGATACAGGATAATGTTTATGGACATACTTGCATCTTGAGGACTTGATTATAGAGTTGCTTCGCTTAAAATATTGTTCTTTATTGTCTTAGGAATCAATATATTAAAAATCAGATCAAACGGATAATTAGATCACATAAAAATTTGTTGCTAAAAAAGCAGAAAAATCAACATGTTTAAAATGGACGTACGGACATTCTGGTAATGATTATAGAGTTGCTACGCTTTCTAAATCGTACCTAACTACTACAGGAATCACCATGCAAAGTTTGAAATCGATAGGACAATTCTAACATGCCTAAATTAACGAATAAAAGCTAACTATCTCGGACGGACGTACGGACGGACGTACGGACCGACCCTAATTATAGAAAAGCTCCGCTTTTAAAAATAACGCAAACTAGGATGAGAAAATTTAAAAAATTAAACTTTACAAATTAGACAATCAAAAGTAATTAATTAACTTTGTCCAGCATACTAGATACATCATCTATTAAGTAAAACTGTCTAAAATTATTTTCAAAATTGGGAGATTATGTTTTTGTAGTTGGTAGATTTTTAAAAGCGAAGCTTTTCTATAATAAGGGTCCTTGCGTCCGTCTGTCCGTATCGGTTAGCTCTTTTCGTAAATTTAGACATTTGAATTGTCCTATTGATTTTAAACTTGACATGATAATTCCTATAACAGATACAATTACAAGTTAAAAAGCATAGCAACTCTATAGTCGTTACCATGAAGTCCGTAGGTCCATTTAAAGCATGCTGATTTGTAAATTTTTTTGACAAAATTTTTTGTATGTGACAAAATTATCCTATTCTGATTTTTGGAATAATGATTCTTAGGAAAACTAGGCATAATATTATAATCAAGTAAACTCTATAATCAAATGAAAGTATGTCCTTTTACTACAATTTCGTTCAGACTAAGAAATTAATGTTCTGCTTATCAAGTACTGACAGTCTACAAGAGTTATTGTTCGTTTGTCCTTCCTTCATATATAAGAGCTACGCTTTTATTGGTGTTGTCATTCAACAAGGATGACAACATTAAAAAAAGCAAAGCTCTAAATAAGATGTTAGGACAAACGAACATTAACACATGTAGAGTGTTAAAACTTAATAAACAGAATAATCCTTATACTAAAGTAACAGGATGTTTGTCTGTTTGTCTGTGTGTCTGTGTATCTGTGTGTCTGTGTTTACTCGCTAACCGCTGAACCGATCGGGTTCTCCTTAACAGGGTAGCTTCTCATAGGTCTCAGGAAGGTTTATAACTAATTACTTGGGGGGTGGGACACCCCCAACCTCCCCAAAAATGAAAAATACCCCCCCCCCCAAAAAAAAATTTCCACCCCCAAAAATATTTTTTTTTACTTTTACTCCCCCCTCCTCAAGTGCCCCTAGAGGCCTCTAGAGGCGTAGCCGCTAGTAATTTATAAAGTCAGAACAAAATAGCATAATATTATACTTCAAAATCGTTGCAAAATTTCCTAATTAAAGACTTTGCCTTATTCTTTTAGGACTCATTATTCCAAATTTCAGATGAATGGAACAATTATGTAAAAAAAGTTTTTTAAAAACAGAATGTTTAAAATGGACTTACGGACTTTGTGGTATAGAGTTGCTACGCTTTCTAACTGTTATCGATATCTATAATTAAAACATTACTACATTAATGAAAAGAGTTATCTTTTATCAACAAACAGACGTACGGACCGGCCCTAATTATATAGTTGTTTCGCTTACATAAAAAAAAGTCGTACTTACTTATAAATACGTCTTGCTTCGACTGGATGGGACGTCCACATGGGCTCAAGGATCATATGGGATAAGACCTTGTACATCCCCTTTGATGACAGAATTACTGCTTCTGTAGATTAAAATTTGTGGTTGAAACGTTTGAACACTTAACTAAAAAAAAAACAACCAATCAAAATTCAGCAAAAGTCCCCAAAATTGTAGTAAAGCCAACGAATAAGAATACATTATTATAAAACTTTGAGGACTAGTGTGATAAACAGACCATTGTCCCCTTTTTCTCTGATAAGTATTAGAGCTGTAAGAATCATTCTTCTAGCCCTTCTACAGCCAATGTTAGAGTTTTTTGCTAACTTGCTCAGACGGACGGACATACAAACGGACGGACGGCAAGCATATGTCCATAGTGACACCATGGAAACTGTCCCAATTTTGTATTACTTTTGCGGAACATGTTACCCTCCTAAGAAAAAGACATTTTAAAACAATCCCCCCCCCCCCTCCAAATCCACACACAAACCCTCACATCAAGTGCCCTCAAAGGCCTCTAGGGGCGTAGCCACTAGTATCAAAATATTATTTTATGATCAAAATATTCCTTTTATTAAACCTGAAATTCAACAAGAGACTTTTTGGTAGTGATTTAAAATCGCTAGGGCAATTCTAACATGCTTGAATAAACGTTAAGAGCTATCAGTAATGGACAGACGACCCTAATTATAGAATAGCATTATCTATCTTAAATTGCATAACCAACAGACAGACCGACAATTAAAGTTATAAAGTAGTTACAAATTGATATATAATTTAGAATTATAGAGTAGCTTCGCTACTAATAACAGTAAATATGCCTAAAGCCAACCGAATTGATGATTTTAAAAATGAATTTTCAATATACAGACTCAAAACACAAACATTCTATGTATATAAAATAAATTTATGCTTTGAGTATATTTAAAGAAAATTCATCAGTAGTTGTTGAGTCTCCCAGGTCTAATGCTGAAATGAGAGAAAAGATAAGGAAATGGAATATTTACTCCCATGATAAGGGTGTCAGTGGGCAAAATAATAAACTATAATTGTGAACAATTTTGCCTGAAAAAAAATGAGACAAAATAAGGCAATATAGATTAGATTAGATTAGATTTAAAGGGTGTTAAAATAAAAACCAATCGCTTCACTTTTTTCAATATAAACCTTACAGTTTTGGTCTAAAACTAATAAAAAATAATACAATTCATGCCCAAGCAATGACAATGAGAAAACAATATTGAATTTTGAATCTACTCACCCTTCCAGAGCCCTAGAGCTTAAGACCTAGCCCTTGCAGGGAAATTTGCCCTACGCCGAAAGTGCATATTTTATTACAAATTTGTCTTTTTAAAAACCAATCGCTCACAATTTGAACCACCATAAATACTTAAAATCTTGTAGATAGACCCCATAATGTTTGGAGTTTTTGATAGGGCATGTAAAGACCTTTCTTTAGACACCTTAACAAGGTTTCTAACACAATCTTAGCCAATTTGGCATCAAATAGAAAGACCTGGCAATCATCAAGAACTTGGAATAGAAAGAGCCGTCATGCCTCAAAGTTGGATGGTAATGTCTTTTTTATGTCAAATCGGCATAGATTGAGTTAGAAACCTTGTCAAGGTGTCTAAAGAAAGGTCTTTACATGCCCAAACAAAAACTCTAAACATTATGGGGTCTATCTCCAAGATTTGAAGTACTTTTGGTGGTTCAAGTTGTGAGCGATCGGTTATTTTTTTAACACCCTTTATTATTCTTGGGTGTACATACATAGAAAAAAAAACAACAAAATAAATAATGAATTAAATGAATATTACATACATTTATATATACAGTCAAATTTTATTGATATGATTAATTTATAAAAAAAATTTCTTCCCAAATGGCAGTTTCCTAAAAACTAGGAAGTATGCAGTAATGTGTATTCACACATTGTTTTCATACAGGCCATATAAATAAGACAAAAAAAATAGAAAAAAAAGATAATAAGCAATAAATAAAATCATATTGGAGAGGAAAGAATGATAATAGGAAGGATTGATTAGGACATACAAGTCTCACACCATTATTGCAATAATAGAAATTTAAAAAAAATTTTAACAAATAAATTTTGATTGATTTATCAGATTTCAAACAATATTGAAAAGAAATATAATTTTATCTACATTCTTGACATAATGGGTTGTTACACACTAAAGTTAAGCTTGATAACAAAGATTCTTTTAGATTTTTATAAATTTTTTTCTTGATTGATTGTGGGTTAATAAATCATTATTACAATGGTTATTCCATAATTCTTGGAAATGATACTTAGGAAATCTTTCAATAGATTTAAACTTCGGTTTTTTAACATCAAACATATTAGAGTATCTAAGATTTCTGGTATGTAATTGATTACGGCAAAGCCATGAACCTTGAAAGGAACTTGGTAGCTTACTGTTTATAAAATCATACATAAATAATAATTTCAAATAATTAGCTGATTCATGTAAAGGAAGGACATTCATTTTTTTAAATAATGGCATTGTGTGTGAGATGTGTTTCTTACTAAAAACAATTCTTATTGCCTTTTTTTGCAATTTAATTAATGGGTCCATAGTAGATTTTAGACCACAACTCCAGGCAGGTAAACAGTAAAGTAAATGACTATTTATAAGTGAGTGAAAAAGCATTTTTTTGCTATCTAAATTCAGTATATGTTTAGCTCTATTTATAAGAAATAAGGAACTAGAAATCTTTTTACGTAAATGTTCTACATGATATTTAATATTTAAAGAAGGATCTATAAATACACCTAGGAATTTAATTGCAGGAATATTGCTACTTGAATTGACATAATTTAAGATTTTTATTTTCTCAGGATCAAACTCATTTTCATTGTTAAAGTTTAGCTTAATATTAAGAGCATTCCAATCAATAGTATTTTCATTTTTATGAAATATCATGATTTTAGTTTTATCAGGATTTAAGCTCATTTGATTACTCCTAAACCAATCAGATATCTTTTTAAGTTCATTGTTTAATTTCAGTTTTATCTCTGTAAAGTTTTTACCAGAAATTAAAAAATTACTGTCATCAGCAAATAATAGGGTAAATAAATCAGTACAGTTTTTAAGATCATTTATGTAGATCAAAAATAGAATTGGTCCTAAAATAGAGCCCTGTGGGACACCTCTATCTATGTTCAGCTTTGTTGAGTCAGTGTTGTTTACATGTACAAATTGCTGTCTATTACTTAAATAATTTTTAAACCATTCAAGTTCAACGCCATTAATGCCAATTTTTGACAACTTTTTAATTAAAATAGAGTGTGGAATTGTATCAAAACATTTTGCAAGATCACAGAAGACTCCAATTACAGTTTTATTATCATTTTTTGCTTCAGCTATATAATTTAAGAGGTGTATCACGGGGTGTATTGTAGACTATTTTGATTGAAATCCATACTGATGTTCAAAAATGATATTATTTCTAATCAAATAGCATGACAGTTGTTGATAAATGACTTTTTCTAAAACTTTTGAGAAAATAGCTAATAAACTTATCGGCCTATAGTTTCATGGATCAGCTTTTTCATTAGAATTATTCCCTTTTAACTTAAAAATAGGTATAACTTTTGCGATTTTTAATTCAGAAGGTATTTTTCCAGTTAAAATAGTTTGGTTAATGACATGAGAGAGAGGAAGGGCAATAACAGAAATTATTTTCTTTAAAAAAGAATTTGACAGGCCAAAAATGTCCATACTTTGTTTATTTCCCATTTTTTTAACAATATCTATAACTATATTTGGGTTTATTGTATGCATTTTAAAACTGGAATTATAATTAGGTATATAGCTACACGGATCAATGTTAGGAGGATTTATTTTAGATGATATCTTGCTTGCTACAGAAGTGAAGTGTTCATTCAATTTCTCAGAAATTTCTGCATTATCTAAATATATAGCATCATTAAACTTCAATTCATTGATACATGTTGCTTTATCTTTTGTTTTTCGGATTGCATCTCTAATAATATCCCAAGTTTTCCTCAAGTCAGATTTACATTTTTTTAGCTCATTGCAATAATACAATTTTTTAGCTGTTTTTATTGCACGATTATAGACATTTCTATATCTATTATACATCCTAATATTATCAGCAGTTGGTTCATTAATACTTAACGTGGACAATTCAAATGTAAGGCAAATCTACTCAAAATAATTGGAAAATTTTCAACTTTGGAACTTATACAAATTATATTATTTTTAACCCTCCTTAAGCAGTTTTAAGGGTATATATGATGGTGTGTCCATAGCATGGTTAAATGTAAATTAGGGAACTGTCTTTAGGTTTTTTACTCGATGTATTTGAGCCACATGCAATTGATTCACATTATTGCACCGGTCCTGAACTATCATTCTCTCCAGCTAACCACTTACCCACCAATCTGTTGGTTGGCAACATTTAACTTTGTTGTAAAGGTTGTTATGCAGACATGGAACTCGAGAGCGGGCAAGGCATAGGGAAAGGCAAGCTGATAGCAGGAGAATGCGGTGGAACAACGTTGTGGATATCTTATTCATCCACCAATGGCAGTAACTGGCCGGTGGAAGTCATATCAAGATCCCGACAGTCCAGCCAGCAGAGGCTCAGTCGCACCTGGTGCCCCCAAGAGAAATCACCTAGTTTATCAATATTCAAACTAAATTATGTTCACCCGTAATAATAAAAACATGAATAGTTATCTATGAAATTAATATAAATTATAATCATGTACTATTAAGTATAACATGTCTATGTGATTTACTCATAACAGGATTGAAAGAGGTATTGAATAAAAGTTTTATTATTATTATTTTTAAGTATTTCCTTAAACAGTATAATTATTTAAGCAGTTTTGCATCAAATTTAATTACAGTTTTGTTAATACTTATGCATTAATATTTTGCTTATTCAGTTTTAACACTCTGCAAGTGTTCAGTTAATTTACCTGCAATTGTTGCTCAATACATACTGCATCCGCTTGTCGCCAGGGAGGTTTTGAATCTTGGACCAACACTGCATCATAACTAAAGACCTTAAAAATGGTTCCTACTGCTGCTATGTCAGGTGTGCAAAATAAATAGTAAGAGTAAGATGAATGTCTTGGCCCATAAACAGGCACAATTCACTACTATACACAATTATGACTTCTCAGACAAAGGTTGTTCAATCAAAGGGTTGATTATCTGAAAGATGATACTTAATCTAATATCCTTGGGTGTTAGAGTATCGCATCCCATAACATGCGGATGATGCTCTGGATTCTCTAGATAATCACTTAAATTGAAGGAGAATCCCTGCCTTATGAGGTAGTGGTAATGGTAATGTCCTTCCATTCAAGAGCTTTGCTTTTATGGATGTTGTAATCCTTGTTTTCAAACGTGTTTAGGTGGCATGTGGGTAAGGGGGGATATATGGAAGTATCAAAATCTATAACAAACATGTTTACGGGTCCTTTGCTTTTACATTTAGTGAATTTAAGACACCTCAAGCTCCAAAATATGGGATTTATTGATTTCTCAATAATCCTATTGTAAAAAGTAGTAAGCTTCTTTTTGTTTGTAGCAAAGTATCTTACTAATTGCTGAACTGATATAGTCCTCCTTAACGGTGAAGCTTCATATAGGTACCGGGATGATTTTAGGCTAATTTTCTGCCAATCCATATCCTTTCAAATATGGAGCCACTAGATGCTAGGAGCGCAACCACTAGTATACAAGGGGGTATGAGAGGCCACTGAACTTTTTGTGCTATTTTATCTAAGTTAAATAATTCCTTTCCCACTATGATATCTTTACCCCCTCCCCAACCCCTGAAAAAAGGCAAGATATTAACTGGTATGTAATTGTTTTCAACGTTATCCCCATGACATTGTCAGGATCTAATGTAATGGCAAATTAAATCCCAATCAAGATTGGAAATTTTTTAAAGCTAGTGTAATTCTATAGGATCTAAAGGGATTCGAAAGAGAAAACAGTAAAAGTGTTTGACTATGACGTGAGAAAAAATTAACAATTAACCAATGAGAAGCCAGTATTCACAATGGTAAAATATATAGCGGCCTCTTATTGGTTAATTGTTAATTTTTTCTGACGTTATAGTCAGACACTTTTACTGTTTTCTTTGAAAGACAATGGTTGATAAATTGATTAATATTTCTAATGATGATACCAGGGAGGGAAAAGTACCCCCCCCCCCAAAGTTTTAAAATTGAGTTCTTGCTGCATTTTTTTTTGCCACAATACTGTTCATAGAATCAGTTCTAGACATCCGACTCAATAACCACTTCCAAAGGTATTATGTCCTCAAACAGTAAATGCAGAGGTATAATTCTTAATCTTATTAGATATTTAAGCTTTTTTGGTAGGCCTCGGTAAAATCCTAAGCTGCATGCCAGTGTGAACTTAATGAACCAACCAACTAAAATTAAGCCTTCAAAGTTGTTAGGCCAATGAATAAGAAAATGTTATCATAAACTTTTGGGATTTAAAATATACAGTCCAATGTCACCTCCCTTCCTGATATTCATTGTTTTCAAAGTCATACTAGAATATAATATTGCAGTTTTCATTTTAAAGAAAAAAAACCTGGCACCCATGTTTATTAATGAAAGATAAATAACGATTTTGTTTTCTCAACATATATTTAATTTTCAAAAATCCTTATATAAAAGTAACAGGATGTTTGTCTATCTGTTTTTACTGAAGAATTTGAAATTTCGCTATCTGCTGAATCGATATGGTTCTCCTTTACAATGCAGTGTTTTATAGGTCCTTGGGAAGGTTTCAACTATTTTTGGGGTGTGTACCACCAACCTCCCAAGAGAAATGTTCCTTAGAAAAAAGATAATTTCCTACCAAAATTTTTTTCTTCTCCAAACTATATCATTTAGTGAATGAGCGAATCCCTCCCCCCCCCCCCCCCAAGAAAGATGAGAGAATGCTGACTATGACGCATCAAAAGGACAAAAAAAAAATAATACCCAATGTAATTTTAAGTTGCAATTTTTAGGGAAGCTTTATGATAAACCAAATAATCCCTCTTGTAAACTTATTAATGAAATACTTGGATACTGCAAGCTTGTACAACCCAATCAAGATCCAAAAAGTTGAGGGAATGTGTTTGAAAGTTTTGTAGGCACAACATGTAGGCCAAAAACTTTGGGTACTTTTGTTAGACCTTGATTAATTGATTCAAATAAGCATTTGGCGTTATCCTCTTAGGAATTTTTTCTTCAATTTTTTTCAATTTTATCCCCCCCCCCCCCACCCCCCCCCCCGACTAAATGACTGGGTTAGGTTAGGCTAGGTTAGGTTATATGGCTAGGGGGCCGAGCGCCCGCGGCTAGGCAGGCCAGGGGGCCATTTTTTCTTGGGGGGGGGGGGGGGGGGGTATAAAAATTGTCAAATTTTGAGAAAAATTTCCTAAGAGGAAAAAACCTAGCATTTTTTAAATCAGTACAATTATATAAATCGCACTCAGAAATAACAAAGAAACAAAATTTCAAAATTAAATTTTATTTCGTCATAGCTGATTTTAATTATAAGACAGATTTATATGGACATACAAGCCTACGGCGCGACGTACAAACCTTAGATTTAGAGTAGCTAGGGGAAACAAGGATGACAACATCCATAAAAGCGAAGCTCTGAAACGATATGACAGACGAACATTAACTTTTGTTGAGTGTCAGAACTGAATATACAAAATATGAAAATATAAGGTTTGACAAAATTATACGTAAATTTGTTGCAAAACTTATTAAATACAGAATTCTGTTTAAGGACATACTGACATTTTTAATACTTGATTATAGAGATGCTTCGCTCATAATATTGTACCTTATTGTAATAGGAATCAGTACTCAAAAAATCAGATCAATCGGATGATTTTATCACATAAAAAATTGTTATTAAAAAAGTAAAAAAATCAACATGTTTAAAATGGACGTACGGACATTCTGGTAACGATTATAGAGATGCTACGCTTTCTTAATCGTACCTAACTACTACAGGAATCACCATGCAAAGTTTGAAATCGATAGGACAATTCTAACATGCCTAAATTAACGAATAAAAGCTAACTATCTCGGACGGACGTACGGACGGACCGACCCTAATTATAGAAAAGTAATTAACTTTGTCCAACGTACTAGAAACATCTATTAAGTAAAATTGTCTAAAATTATTTTCAAAATTGGGAGATTATGTTTTTGTAGTTGGTAGATTTTTAAAAGCGAAGCTTTTCTATAATAAGGGTCAACGATTATAGAGATGCTACGCTTTCTTAATCGTACCTAACTACTACAGGAATCACCATGCAAAGTTTGAAATCGATAGGACAATTTTAACATGCCTAAATTAACGAATAAAAGCTAACTATCTCGGACGGACGGACGTACGGACGGACGGACCGACTCTAATTATAGAAAAGCTTCGCTTTTAAAAAGTAGTATAGTAGGAGCATGGAAAGAAAACGAAGTAGCGAGTTTCGTCGTATTTAAACAGTAGCTTTTCTAGCCCCTGCGGAGTGCTCTAACCCTACTGAGCCATTTTCCTAACCCTGTGGAACAATCATTAACATTTACCTAACCTAACCTAAAATAACCCATTAAAAGCTACTGTAAAAATACAACAACATAATCGCATCGTATTATAGACAGCTTTCCTCGGATAGAAAAATGAAAGATTCAAACCAGTTTTGTTATCTCGTATTGGCCGAAAGCCCGGTCTAATAAAACTGGTATCAATTTCTTGATTTTTATTTAATTTTTTTCGTAGAAAATTGTCTATAATATAATGCTATACATGATTTTATAGCATGGCTGAGAACCAGTTCTAATCAAGCCATACTGAAAACAAACATTTTGATTTTCACCGGGAATGAGACATTGAACTACAAATAACACAGGTACCCAAAGTTTTAAAACTATGTTGTCTAGTTCGCTGGCAATAAAACTTTGGGTAATTTTGGACGGACGGACGGACGAAGTCTCATTCATCATAGAAAAAGCTTCGCCTTTAAAAAAAACTTAAGCGGCTAAAATGGCAGTCGAAATTGATTAAAAGCTTTATAATACCTTTTAGGTTGATGGAATCTACACAAAATGTCTAACTTTAATAGCAGCTTAGTGAAAATTTAGCTAAGATACATGATTGCCAGGGATCTAAAGAGATAGGACAATAGCCAATAGATTAATGTATGATACATAAAATTACCCCTTTACTCTCTCTCTCTCTCACTCTCTCTCTCTCACTCTCTCTCTCTCACTCTCTCTTTCTCACTCTCTCTCTCTCTCTCTCTCTGTATGATTACTATTTGTGGGGTGTCGGGTTCGAGTCAGGACTACACCAAGAGGTAATTAAAAAAAAAAAAAAAAAATTGGAGCTGCCACCACTATTTTCGAACTTTTTGAGGGGATTTTTTTTTTTGGGGGGGGGGTGTCCCATGCCACAAGAAAATAGCTTAAAACCTCCACAGGACCAGTTGGTATATTCCCTGAAGAGTAGAATCCGATCGGTTCAGTGGTTACTGAGATCTTAAGGGACAAACGGACGGACAGATAATAAAAAGTGTTTGCGGCTGACATAATGTCGCAATGATATTTTTAAAACTTTTTGACAATATCTACGTACGTCGACTATATAGGATATTATAATGTTAAGAATATTATTAACTGACATAAAATAGCTATGCTATTTTTTGATTTTTCTTTCTTCGAAACCGATTGATATTCGCAGGATTAGAATTTCAATTTTACAGACAATTTCTCACAAAAATAAAAATAATAATATTAGTACCAGTTTTCCCCTTTAGGCTAACAAAACTGGTTTTAATCTTATAATTTTTCATTTAATATCCGCGGAAAGCTGTGCATAATACAATTTGCGATGAATAACAGCATACGTCTACAATAAAAGTAATCGTTGGTGACATAATGCTGTTTCTCGTATTCATTCGAATCCGGTGGATAGGAACCGGTTCTCATCCATACGAAAAAACTATGTCTAGCATCGTATTATATCCAGCTTTCTACGAATATAGAAATGTACAATCATAAGATTAAAACTAGTTTTTTTAGCCGGGGACTTCGTCACCTCGGGGCTAAAAAAACTAGTTTTAATCTCATAATTGTACATTCTATATCCGCGGAAAGCCGTTTATAATACGATGAGAGAAATAACTATTCTTAAACACTTTTCTTTTACACTAGTCCCCAAGCAATTTTCGAATTTGGTAGCATTGGGCTGTTTATTACACTAGTCCCCAAAGTTTTATTTTAACGTTTTCTAATACTAATAGCTTAACAAATTGGGGAACTTTGTTTAATTTTGATCTTATGTGTCATAACGTTTCAACCACTAGTTATATCATATAGAAGGGGTAATTTTGTGTATCATCATTGGAGGTGTACATGAATTTATCGGCGTTTGTCTTATCCCTTTAGATCCCTGAGTTTTAGGGATCTTATTTAGCAGACATAATTTTAAGTCGTATTATACAGGGATTTAAAGGGATACGACAATAGATTGATGTACATTGTACATCCCCAATATAATAGATTTATAGATAATATATTACTTTAATCCCAATATTACCGCTTTTGTAAATTAAGATTAGTGGTTGAAATGTTTGTACACTAAACTAAATGAACCAAACAATCAAAATTCGATAGTAGTCCCCAATGTTGTTATGCCAACGAATAAAAAACGTTTTTATTAAGACTTTGGGGACTAGTGTAATAAACAGCCTAATGTCCCCTCCCTCCCTGTATAGTATACACCTACGATGACATAATAAAGTCCCCAAAGTTTTAGAAGAACGTTTTCTTAATCGTTGGCTTAACAACTTTGGGGACGTTTGATTGGTTGGTTCTTTAAATTGAATGTCCAATCGATTCATCCACTAATCGTAATCTACAGAAGGGGTTGTTTTTAGATGTGGATCATTTATCGGCCATTATCTTATCCCTATAGGTCCTTGCGTTTTAGCAATCTTAATTAGCAGATATAATTCTAATAAATCGTATTTTATATCATAATTTCATAATGTTTATTTTCTCCTGGAAATTTTGAAAATTATAAAACAACAAGAACAATATTGTTCATGGATACAAAAATGGGTAGAACCCAGAGAGAGAGAGGGGACAATGGGATGTTTATTACACTAGTCCCCAAAGTTTTAGAATAACGTTTTCTTATTCGTTTGGCTTGAAAATTTATTGGGATTTTGATTTTGGTTGGTTTATTAAGTTGAGTGTCCAAACGGTTCAACCACTAATTTTAATCTACAAGAAGGGGTAATCTTGTGTATCATCATCCTTGAGGTATATCAATTTATCGACCATTGTCTTATCCCTTAAGATCCTTTGATATTGCTCCCTCAACGGACTGTCAGACAATACCTAGTTATAGAGAATAGCCACGATCCTGACAATGTATTTTTCTAAGCTGCTATTTAAGAAAGACTGTTCATTTTTTTTGCAGATACCCTCACAGAGGGAGGGGACATTGGACTGTTTATTACACTAGTACCCAAAGTCTTTTAATAACGTTTTCTTATTCGTTGGCTTAACAGCATTGGGGACTTTTTATGAATATTGATTGGTTGGTTCATTCAGTTAGGTGTCCAGTCGTTTCCACCACTAATAATAATCTTTATCAGGGATGTACATCAATTTATCAGTCATTGTCTTAGCCATGAGACGTCATAAAAATGAGGAATGAGAGGAGAAATGGGAAAGAAAACCCCTAAAAAAGAGATGGATAATCCCTCATTTTTATGACATGGCTGATCTTTTGAGACACTGAAACGGTAGGACAAACGGACATCAACACTTGTACAGTGTCAGAACTGAAAAACCAGAATATAAATGTATAAGAATCGGAGCAAAATTGTAAGTAAATTTGTTGCAAAACTGCATAAATAGATGATACTGTTTAAGGACATACTTACATTTTTGGGACTTGTTTATAGAGATTCTTCGCTTATAACCTTGTACCTTGTTGTAATAGGAATCAGTTTTCAAAAAATCAGAAAAATCAGATTATTTTAACATACAAAAATTTGTTGTCAAAAAAGTTAAAAATCGACATGTTTAAAATGAACGTACGGACATTTTTCTTTCTAAATCGTACCTTACTACTAAAGGAATCAGCATGCAAAGTTTGTGATCGATAGGACAATTCTAACCTATTTAAATTAACGATAAAAGCTACCTGTGACGTAAGGACGGACCGACCCTTATTATAGAAAAGCTTCGCTTTAAAAAATCACGCTTGTTTTTCGTGATTAAGATAAACTTTTATTCGTTATTGACATTATTTAACGTGCCCTAGTTTCATTGACGTCAACCATTCATATCTTTCATAAATTGTCCAGTATGGCTTCGAAACCGATTAATATCTGCTGGATTAGAACCGGTTATAAACCGCCCTGAAAAATCATGTATCGTAGTTTATTACCACCAGTTTTCTATGAATATTAAAATAAAAATCATAATATAAATTCCAGTTTTGTTAGCCAGGGCATTCGGCTCCACCTGGTGTTTCAATCTTGTATTTTGTATTTTAATATCCGCGGAAAGCTGTCTATAATACGATTGATTATAAAGTTTATTGACTTTTAAAAAGTGATCACTTTTCTTAACGAACCCTGATAGCTTTTTTCGTTAATTTAGGCATGTTAGTTTCTAAAGCGTAGCAACTCTATAATCACTACCAGAATGTCCGTACGTCATTTTAAACATGTTGATTTTTCTACTTGTTTAACAACAAATTTCTAATTATCCGTTTGATCTGATTTTTGATATATTGATTTCTGGGACAACAAAGTACAATATTATAAGCGAGGCAACTCTATATTCAAGTCCTAAAAATGTAAGCATGTCCATAAAAATTATCCTGTATCAAGCAGTTTTTCAACAAATTTACTTACAATTTTGCTTCGACTCTTATACTTTTATAACAAGTGTTAATGTCCGTTTGTCCCACCGTTTCAGTGCTTCGCTTATATGGATGTTGTCATCCTTGTTTCCAAAGAAATGTATTAAGTTTGAGTACTATCCTTATACAAATATAACAGGATTTCTGTCTGTACCAAAGGATCACGCTAACCGCTGAACTAGTATGTTTCTCCTTTACAGTATAGATTCATAGCTGGGAAGTTTTATACATATTTATAACTATACAAGGATGACAACATCCATAAGTAGCGAAGCTCAAAATTAATGGATGAAAATTCAGAAAAAATGAACTTTAAAGCAGTTTCATAAGAAAGTCATTAAACAAAAAATCTTGTAGGATTTATAACGTGAAAATCTAGGAATCGATATATCTCGAATAGGAGTAAAGAAAATCATGAAACTTAAAAATATAGGAATCGAACTAGCATCCAACCAATAAGCAAATCTCGATAAAACTTAATAAAAGTATGCAGAATATGAAAGGCAAGCATTGAATCCCTGAAAATTTCAGCCGTCTTTCTTCAAGAGAAGTTGAGAAAATCATGAAAACTTTAAAATGTAGGGATCGATCTAGGAGTCCAACCAATTGACGTATCTTAATGAAACTTAGTGAAAATATGAAGAATATTAACATAATTTATCCCTGAAAATTTCAGCTCTCTATCTTTTATAGGAGCCGAGAAAATCACGTTCCCCCTTTCTGTCTCTAACAGACGGACGGACGGAAATTTTGAATTATAGAGTAGCTTCGCTACTAAAAAAACAATGGTAATAAGGATAAGAAAAGTAAATAACAGATAAAAAAACTTCCCCCAACTTATACGTAAAAAAATTATACTAATTCAATATCCTATTGTATAAAGTAGTAAACGTTTTTTGTCTGTCCCAAAGGATCTCGCTAACCGCTGAACCGATAATGTTCTCCTTTACAGTGAAGCTTCTTATAGGTCCTGGGAAAGTTTTTAATTATTTTTTGAGAGGGTTCTACACCCCCTCCCCCAAAAAAATATTTTTAAAACTCTTTTGAAACTCAAATTTAACATGGGATAAGGTCAACTTTTCCCCCTCCTACCAGTGCCCCTAGAGGCTTCTAGGGGCGTAGCCGCAATATCCTTTATACAGAGGGGGTTGAGGAAGATTTTCACTTTTTTCGTGGAGGGGGGGGGGGCCGGGGGGGTGGTAATTAAAGTTTAAAAACCTAAGGAGGATAAATACTTATGTATTCTCTCCGCCAAATAGCTTAAAACCTGACCTAGAATCTAAATTTTAATAAAAATTATGGACTGATCGATTCAACTGAACAGACAGACAAACATCCTGTTACTATACATAGTTTTGAGTTCTTACATTGTTAGTAAAAGTAATAAAATTGGGATACATAAAAATTTCTTGCCCCAAACCAATTAACCTCACTCTTGGCCAGGGAGGGAGGGGACATTGGGCTGTTTATTACACTAGTCCTCAAAGTTTTATGATAACGTTTTCTTATTCGTTGATACATAGTTTTGAGTTCTTACATTGTTAGTAAAAGTAATAAAATTGGGGTACATACAAAATTCTTGCCCCAAACCAATTAACCTCACTCTTGGCCAGGGAGGGAGGGGACATTGGGCTGTTTATTATACACACTGACACAGTCCCCAAAGTTTTATGATAACGTTTTCTTATTCGTTGGCTTAACAACTTTGGGGACTTTCATTAAGTTAAATGTTTAAACGTTTCAACCAATAATTTTAATCAGCAGAAGCGGTAATTTCGTTTATCATCATTGGGGATGTACATTAATTTATCGGCCAATGTCTTATCCCTTTAGATCCCTGACTCTTGGGGCTATTTTAGAAACTTTATAGTAGCGAAGCTACTATAAAATATTAACTTCAGTGTGCGTGTAAAGGGGAGAGGGGTATTTTTTTTTCTTTAGGTAAGTTAATATTGGAAAGTCAAGCAAGGTTAGGGCACTAAAGGTATAGGCTTCGCAGGGTTAGGGCCCTCTGAAGGGGTTTGTCATAGTAAATAAGCAATTTATATTAAAATTAGGGGTGTGGAGGGGGTTAGGTCTTGTGTTTTTACTTTGCCTATTTGAGTTTTTCGGTACAAAAGGATGTATATTACTTATAATTTCACCTTTTTTTAATAAAAGCTACGCACCTTTGGTTGTTATGACACCTATCTTGTTATCCTTGTTTAATATCTAAAGTATTCAGAGATCTGAAGGGATAAGACAATGGACAATAAATTTATATACATCCCCCATGGTGATTATCAAAATAACCCCTTTCTGTTGATTATAATTGTTGGTTGAAAAGTTGAAAAAAAAATTAAAATTCAATAAAAGTACTCAAAGTTTTTTGAGCTAACGAATAAGATAACATAGTTTTAAAACTTTGGGTACCATTGTTATTTACAGTCCAATGTCACCTCCCTCCCTGAAGGAATTTGATTAGAATTGATTTATGCCTTTAGCGACATATTTCATTTGGGACAGAGATTTAGTTTAGGAAAAAATATTTTATGTAGCCAGCCAAGAATAAGATAAAATTATTATATAAAGTAGTGAGGTTTTTTGTCTAAAGCTTAAAATCAACATAATCACTAAACGGATAGAATTCTCCCTTTGAGGGAATCTCTACATAGGTCCTGTGATGGTTTTAGGCCATTCCATTTTCATATCTAAGTATTAGGATGGTTTTAAGCTATTTTCTAGACCTTCCTGACTCTTCGAAAACAGGTCCCTAGAGTCAAGGGGCGTGCAGCTAGTCCTATTTTTAAAGTAATAAGATTTTCTTTGTCTGAAGCTTAAGATCTCAAAAACCTTTGAACTGACTGAGTTCTCCTTTTTAGCTACATAAAGGTTCCGGAATGGTTTTAATCTATTTATTTTTAGATTTAAGCCATGGGATGGTTTTAGGATATTTTTCTGCCCCTTATACCCTTTAACATACAACGCCCCTAGAGGCGCAGCCGTTAGTGTAGTGTAATTAGAGTAGTATATAAAACTTTGGGTACCAGTATAATTTATATTCCAATGTCCCCTCCACCCCCAAATCTTTTTAAATTAATACAAATCTCTGTCCTATTATGAAAACAGTTGTTTAAAAAAATTCAAGATCAATAGAAACTTAATTTTAGGCTTATGCAACATAAAACAAGAATGATAACACCCATACGTAACGAAGCACAAAAAAATTAATGAATTCGGTAGATGAGAGGTTTAGTGGTTATAAATCAAGAATAGATTGATAGAAAATACAAAACCTTTCACATTTGTATTTTAATCAGGGATCGGAAGCCGCGCGTAAGCCGCGTGTAAGCCTCAGTGAAATCGTCATTTTATCACTATAAAATTTAGCTGGATGTATAAAACTGTCTCTTTAGTAGACAATCCTTCTTTCAAAAATTTCTTTTTATGCTCACAAGTATGTTTAAAACTGAGGCTTATGCGCGGCTGAGGCGCGGCTTCCGAACCCTGATTTTAATATCTACATTTTTGTAGCTTTACTGACAGACAGACGGACAAAGTGCCGTAGGCACCCCCAACCATTTAGGAGGGGGTATTTATCCCCCCCCAAACAATTTGGGGGGGGGGGGGTAAAAAAATTGCGCCATTTTACCCCCCCCCCAATTTGAATTACCCCCCCTTAAAAAATTTTTACCCCCCCCCCCAAAAGCTTGGACGTCTATGCTGGCTAGTCTTTAGTAATCTTCTCCTAAGAATCAGCCATATATTTTTTGCGTACTGACGGACGGACAAAGTGAATTATAGAGTAGCTTATCTACTTATAATTGGCGCTGCAACTATTCAATTTTGACCATATGTCTTGTTTCAAACTGTTAAAAGTAATAGGTTTGATTATAGACTAACTCTGCATTATATCGTTGAAAATGTTTTCTACTACTGCTATATAAGGTGCGCAACATAAATAGTTGGAGTTAGGGGAATGCCAAGGCCCAAAAAAGTTTAAAGGACGTTCAACCGTAATGGCAAAATCTGGTTCATACATTCCCCAAATTAGGATCTCGTGATGTATCCTATCCCAGGTAGGAAGGGGACAATAGGCTGTTTATTACACAAGTTCCCAAAGTTTCCAATAACGTTTTCTTATTCGTTGGTTTTCCAACTTGATTGAATTTTGATTGGTTGATTAATTAAGTTGAGTGTCCAGACGTTTTAACCAATAATTGTAATCTAAAGAAGAGGGAATTTTGTGTGTAATCATTAGGGTTGTATAACAATTTTTCGGCCATTATCCTATCCCCTTAGATCTCTGATCCTGTCCTCGAAGTTAAACAAATGACTTCGACAGTCTGTCAAACCGTCTGTTCGTCAGTCTTCAACACAATGAGTTACTGTTTATGATAGACTGCTGATATTTTTTTTTATGAAGATACCCCTTTTAAAAGAGCATCCAGCATAAAACTTCTTTGATCCATTAGCATCCTTTTTTTTTATCACATGAATATCTGCTTTATAACTCACTCTGTCCGTTTGTCCATATATTATTTTTTTTGTGCCTCGCTACTTATGGATGTATATTGGTAATCCTTGTTCTTTTATATTACCAAAGACATATAATAGCCGTCCAATGGAGAGGGCTGTAACACCCTCAAACTCCTCATTTTACCCCCTAAAACCTTTGAAACCCCTAATTCTTCCCCCCCTCCCCTTAATAAAAAGCTTGGACGTCCTTGGTCCTCAATTTATTGAGATTGTTTGTATGCCTTAATACAAATTTACTATTTTTAACACAAAATATTTAATCAACGTTTTCAATAAAGACGTTTTCTTATTCGTTGGCTTAACAACTTTGGGGACTTCTATTGAATTATGATTGGTCGGTGTCTTAAGTTAAGTGTACAAACTTTTCTACCACTAATTGTAATCTACAGCAGGGCTAATTTTGTGTAACAACATTGGGTATATACATCAATTCAACCGCCATAGTCTTATCCCTTTAGATGCATGGATTGTTTGTTTGTATGCCTTAATATAAATTTTCTATTTTTCACACAAAAGATTTAATCAACGTTTTTTATTCGTTGGCTTAACAACTTTGGGGACTTTTATTGAAATTGGATTGTTTGGTTTCTTAAGTTGAGTGTCCGAAATTTTCTACCATTAGTTGTAATCTACAGCAGGGATAATTTTGTGTAGCAACATTGGGGATATACATCAATTTATCCGCCATTGTCTTATCCCTTTAGATGCCTGGATTGTTTGTATGCCTTAATATAAATGTACTATTTTCAACACAAAAGATTAAATCAACATATAAGAAAAACTTCATACAAATGCCCTTTTTAGTGTTCGTATAATGTATATAAAAACAAACTATGGTCCATGTGACGTAATAAAAATGAGGGATTAGCCATCTCTTTTTTTGAGGGGTTTTCTTGCTCACTTCTCCTCAAAACTCACTCATTTTATTACGTCACATGGATCATTTTTGACACAATTTGGGCTTTGTCATTAAAATGATTAGCAAAGTTTTTTATAGTTTATTATCCACGGATTAGAAAATAAAAACTAAAGGAATTTGTTCCATTTTATTGGCTCCGTGGCTATCTTTTTTATTTCCTTATAAAACTAGGGTCTTTGTATTCGAAAGAAGTGGAAGGGGACAATAAAATGGCCTAAAACCACATTATGACTTCTAAATTGTCTAATACTATCCCAGAACCCACGTGAAGCTGAATTATCCAAATTAGAAAAACGTTGTACCTTATTGTCATATGAATCATTATTCCCAAAAACAGGCGAATATGATAATTATATCATATTAAAATTGGTGTAATGACTTTCTGATAACTTTTTAAAATTATACCTAAGTGATACATGAATCATCATTTATCAAGTTTTGAATCATTAGCACAATTCTATCATGCCTAAATAAACGATAATTGCTATCCGTTACGAACGACCCTAGACAAAATATAGAAAAGCCTCGCTCAATTTCTTTTCTCTGTTTTATGAAAACATGTTAACTTTTTTAGATAATCTTATGACTAAAATGTAACCAATAATCATAACAATAAAAGTTTTATGGCGGTTTTTTGCTATTTTATTTTAACACGAATGTCAAAGAATAACATCCATTAATACAAAAGCTAAAAGTACTGATTTAACACTTATGTATTTTTACGAAGCTCTACAAAGTGTCTAAAAAAATCAGCCATGTGACGTCATAGAAATGAGGGAGATGACAGGAGAAGTGGGAATGAAAACCCCTAAAAAAGAGATGGATAATCCCTTATTTTTATGACGTCACATGGCTGTTTTTTTTGAGACACTTTGTAAAGACCCATATTTTAAATTTTACTACACAAATCCAATTATATAAAGTAGTAAGGATTTTTGTATGCTCGTTAAAATCTCACATATTAGGTTCACATAGGAAATCTAGATGGTTTTAGACTTTTCCTCCCTCCCTCTTACTTCTAATACAAAGCCCCTAGACGCTAGGGGCGAACCCACTAGTAATCTATAATACAAAGTAGAGAATGTCTGTCTGTTTGTTTGTCTGTCTGTTTGTTTGTAGCGAAGGATCTCGCTAACCGCTGAACCGATCGGGTTCTCCTTTACAGGGTACCTTTTTAAAGGTCCCGGGAAGGTTTATAATTATTTTCTTGGGAGGTGGGACACCCCTTAACCCCCCCCCCAAATTTTTTAAAACCAAAATTAAAAAAGTGGGATCGACTAACCCCCCCCCCCCTATTTTTAAAAAATTTACGCCTGCTTTCCTTCCTTCCACCCCAAATTTTGTTTTACACATGTAGATGTAAAGAAGGATATTAAAACAATTAAATCTGTAATAAGTTTTCATATTGAATATGGTAACCATATTGAATTTTAGACTTGATTGTAAATTGGTTTAAATCTCTTGCAGAAGTCAAACCCAAAAATAAAGATATCATGAAGGTTAAGCATTGATAGCCCAAGCCACAGTCCCAAGGAGCTTCCTGCATCTATTATGAACTGAAACAGACCATAGTTGTACACAGTTTCAGTAATCCTTACTTTGTCCTCAAATTCAATTTGAATCATATTTTTTACATCATCCTGTGTTGTTCTTATCCTAGCTGTAGAAATTGTTGTCGTACACGACTTCCTACAAGATTTCTCAATTTTAGTTTTCCCAAGATTCCTTAAGTTTTGTACATATTCTTTCCGGAAATCAGGAACAGGATTAGTAAAATTCCGAGGGTAGGTATCATTGCACTGGTTTGTTGGTGAAAGCCATGGAGGTATACAGCCTATGGATGCTCCTAACTTTCTCTGTATTTCTTCGTCAACACACTTTTCAAAGTCATCCTCTATAAGATCAGCAATTTTACAGGTTGATAATATGTTAACTTTAATATCAACTACATGGTGGTTTTTGTCTGAAGCTAAAATATTATCTCCTTGGTGGGATGTGTAGTCAGGTGAAAAGTAACTTCAATACCTTGAATCAGTAACAAAAACTTTTAGGTCATTTGTACGACTAAAGATCAAGATGCTTGATGAAGGATCATAAGCTGAAATCTCCTTACAAAAACCATACAGAGGCAAAAAGATGATCTTATATGTTTGAATTTGGGGTATAACAATATCAGTTGCTTTGATTTCGTCAAAAACTGCTTTCAAGAGTTCATCAAAGGCCATATTGATATGTTTACCCCAAGATAAGCATACACCAGATTGGCAAGTTGTATAGCCTTTCATTATTTCCTCTACACTGCAATAGCCAAACTTGTAAAGCATGGTTTTATTGGGTTGTTGATCAGTTGGACATATTGTGATTAGGGGTAGATGACTGACTTCAGAAATATCTTTCTGAAATGATGTATCTACAGTTGGGGGTGAGATCAAACTCATTATTGCTATCTTTAACTGAATGATCAAAGAATCAACTAGAATCACAAATTTGGAAATCCTCTCCATCTCCAAGATTGATTTTAAGTACTTGATGCAAAACATGGCCTTGTTTAGCCTTTGGTATCTTTCATACCAACTATTAGGTACTTTTATGTACAGTTAAAAAAAGACAAAATGTTAACCTCTTATATTGTGTGGCAAATGTAAACTGTTGCAAAAGTATAAAACAAACACTACATTATTAAATTTGTTCAACAATCTATTACAACTATTTTCAGTAAAAAAAGGGCAAAAATATTTTTTGTTCATAAATTCTTTTTCAATATTATTTCATAGAAACCCTTTGCTTAAATAAGTTTTTTTTCAGTTTATAAATAAATTAACCCTTAACCCTTACAGATCGGGGGGGGGGGGGCTCCAAGAGCCCCCCTCCCTCTAGTTTTTTCAATCTCATTTTTTTTGTAGGTAAGATGGAGAGCTGTGACTTCATGACTTTTTAAGTTTAGTAATTATATGTCGGCAAGAGTTGATTTTATTAGGATATCTGGTCTGTGTCGGTCGTGGTGTCCGGTCAAAAATTCTAAATAAATTTTAATTTCTACATTATGACTTTTGTATATAAGGTAGAAACCTAATTTTTTTTGGTGAATACTTAGATATCAATGACCTTCTGAGAAAAGTGGTGTTATGGCCGTTTGACCGCTACCTGACCAACTTTATGACCGGTTTGTTGTCCAGCTTTTACTATAGACATATATCATGAATATCGTGGCTTCTATTACAGCTAGAGAGCTATAAATTTTTTTGGTAAATCCTTGAGCAACAACAAACAGATAATAATATTAATTGGCGCCGCCAACCACCGTTTTACTGCCGTAACCGCCAAAAATGGCAGTTTCCATTATTTTATGTTTTTCAGCAATGATCAGAAAAAGTATTTTTTTTTGTTATGAAAAATAAAAGTTCATCCTAAAATTTGGTTATCCTAGCTTTAAAATTGGCCGCTCTACAGCTGTTTCAAAATTTAGGGGCTGGCCGCTAAAATGCGGCTAAGGAGCGGTCTGACCGCTATAACTAGAAAAAGTAATTTTCTCTAAAAATACACATGAACCACTAGAAAATTTTTTTATCTTTATCTATAACAGGAGCCAAGATAGAAGGGGGGGCTCTTAGATCCCCCCCCCCCCCCAATCTGATAAGGTGGAAATTGGGGCCCGATCTGTAAGGGTTAAAATGTCAGAAAATGTAAAAAGAATAGAACCAGCTAATAAATAAAGCTCTCTTTTAGGAAGGGTAGGTGAGGACAAAAATAGCCTAAAGTTCTCAAATCTAATAGGAAAATAGCAAAAATCATTCAATTTGTAGAACAGTAGAATAGATATTAACATTTATATACAATCACCTGCAAAACTCAGATAAATGATTTTGAACCTATTTACTATAAGCCAATAAAATTCAGTCCCTTTAGGGTTATTTGTACAAACAGACTTATGTAATTAAAAATAATTAAAGTTTACTTTTCTCTTCATGATAAAGAGTTCTTGATGTGGGTTATGAGTTAAACAGACTTAGGCTTTACTGATGAATGATATGTTGGGTTTGTATTATACAAATTTAGGAGAGGATACCAACTCCCTCCCAAGAAAAATTATTTATTAAAAACAAGTAAACCTTCTCCTCCCCCAAATAGTAATATTCTTTTTTTTGTTTAAAACTGAAACAAAAAGAGGAGGTTCAACACCCTCCACTTTTCTCCATAGAGGACCCAAGGAGTGTAGCTGCTAGTTTATCAATAAGTTCATGTTTTTAAAGTAAATTGATGGGGGTTGAGTGGAAATATCTTTTTTACCCAGCAGGGATAAAGTTACCCATAGTGCCTTAGAATTAGGGAGGGCGGGGGGTTCTGTCTATTTGAGGTTCTGCAAGTGAAAAGGGGGGTTTTGCTCCCAACAAGAATGAGTACTTTTAGGTAATTGGCCCCGCAGGGTTAGAGCCACCTGCAGAGGCTAGAAATAGGAGAAAACATACTGTGAAAAATATGAAGAATCGCCCCTTAAGATGCAATGTCACGAAAGGGACTATACCCCATTTTAGTTCTTAAAAGAACATTTTAACTATAATTATGTTTACTTTTTGCACTTATTTTAAAATGAACCTGCATTATATTAATGTATATGGGTACTATGTATCATTCAATTAACCCCATGATTGCACAACCTTTGGCTAAGGGCGCATGTATATTGTTAAATTTTTATTAGCAAAGCACAAAAAACATGGATGTAGGTAGCAATGGACAAAGTGAGTTTAAGAACAAATGTCCAGAAAGAGCATGAGAATATGGAATAAATCATTTTACAAAACCACAAAACCTTAACAAAAATTAAGTATCTTTTTCTAAAGCAAAAACAACAGACATACAGACCATATACTTATATACTTTGCTCATTGATACAAGGAATTATTGACCAAATTTCTAGCCATCTATCTTTAATAGCAACAAAGACAATCTTTTCATCCGCATAGCATAACAGACTGGCAAACTTACAGATTTACAGATGAACAGACTATGTAAATTTTAGAATAGCTTTGCTATAAAAAAGAATTGTTTTGCAAGGTTTACAATATTATTCATAGGGACAACTGGAATAGAATACGCGGAAATATAGTCCTTTCCACGACATCCCTCCATAAGGAGCGATTCTTTGTATTTTTCACAGTAGCTTTTCTCCTATGGGGCAATCACCTAACACAATATAACCTAAAATAACCTATAAAAAGCCATTTTAAAAATACGAAGAATCGCTCCTTATGGAGGGATGTCGTGGAAAGGACTATACCCCGGAAATGTAACAGGGGAAATTTGGCGTCAACTTAGGTTGCTAATATGAACCTCGTTTAATGGTCAATATTGTTTCATCAAGTGAAAGGATAGGGGTTGGGATAAGGGAGTTGGATGGGGGTATTGTTATTTCAGCCAGCTGAAAAAAAAGATTTTATTAGAGTAGAAAAAAATCTGCCGCAACATCCAATTTAGGGACGTAATATTTTAATTTGAATATTGCGAAACAGTTATCATAATCAATCGAAATAGTAATTAGTTTTCAGTTTTTTAAGGGCAAAGCTTTTCTATAATTAGGAACGGTCTGTCCGTACGTCCGTCCGTCCGTAACGGGTAGCTCTTTTCGTAAGTTTAGACATCTTAGAAATGTTCTATCGATTTCAAACTTTGCATGATGACTCCTATAACAGTTTGATACAATTTATAAAGCATAGCTTCTCTTTAATCATTACCAGATAGTCCATACGTTCATTTACAACATGTTAATTTTAACTTTTTAAAACAACATTTATTGTATTATATAATTACTACCGGCTACGCCCCCTAGAAGCCTCTAGGGGCACTTAATGTAGTAGGGGAAAAGTCGACCTCATCCCATTTTAAATTTGAGCTTCAAAAGCATAAAAAAATTGTTTTTGGGGGATAGGGGTGAAGACACCCTCCCCAAAAATAGTTTAAAACCTTCCCAGGACACAAAAGAAGCTTCACTGTAAAGGAGAACAATATCGGTTCAGCGGTTAGCGAGATCTTTCGGGACAGACAAAAAACGCTTACTACTTTATATAATTGGATTAAAATAGACACCAATTTTTTTTGGTACTTCTACCTCCCCTTCCTCAAGTGCTCTTAGAGGCCTCTAGGAATGTAGCTGCTAGTATATGCATATATTAGCGGCTACGCCCCTAGAGGCCTCTAGGGGCACTTGAGGAGGGGGGAATCGAATTTGATAACCCAATTTCTTATTTTAGATTTTAAAAGAAAAAGTAAAAAAAAAAGATATTTTGGGGTATGGAAATTTTTTTTTGGGTACACAAACATCCTGTTACTTTAGTATAAGGATTGAAACGAATATAAATTTTACAGCTATTGACAGCCATCCCTTCATCCCTGATATATATAATGTTGAAAGGTAGAGGGGGCAATTATAATTATTTAATGTATTTCCCCAGTTATGATAAACCTCTTCTGTAGATTAAAATTAGTGGTTGAAACATTAAACACTCAACTTATGGGACAAACAATCAAAATTCACAAAGTCCCCAAAGTTGTTAAGCAAGCAAATAACAAAACATTTTTATAAAACTTTGGGGACTTCTATATGTTTGGGGGGAATATATATTTTTTCTCTGTTGTCCTATTCCATGGTAGAAAAGTAGAGTGGTAATTATAATTATTTTATGTGTATGATTAGTATTAATAACTGTCAGGGAGGGAGGGGACATTGGACTGTAAATTACACTGGTACCCAAAGTTTTATAACCACGTTATATTATTCGTTGGCTAAAAACTTACATAATTATTTTATGTGTATGATTAGCATATTAATAACTATCAGGGAGGGAGGGGACATTAGACTGTAAATTACACTGGTACCCAAATTTTTTATCTAATTCGTTGGCTAAAAACTTTATTTTATTGAAATTTATTAAAAGTAGTGTCTTACTAATAAAACCAATAGTTTTAATATACAGAAGTTGTAATTTTGTTTACAATCATTGTGGATGTACATCAATGTATCGTTCATTGTCTTATCCCTTAAGATTCCACTTATATAACAGTTTACTGATCTTTTTTCTGTACAAAATATTATGAATTTGTAAAACTTTTGTAAAAGGAGTGGGACAATGGGCTGTTTATTACACTAGTCCCTAAAGTTATATAATAACGTTTTCTTATTTGTTAGCTTAAAAACTTTTGGGACTTTTATTGACTTTTGATTGGTTGGTTCATTCAGTTGAGAGTCCAAACGTTTCAACCACTAATTGTAGTCTACTGAAGGGGTAATCAACATTGGAGATATACATCAATTTATCGTCCATTGTCTTATCCCTTTAGATCCATGATTATATATATATTATTTTATATGATTTTATAGGTATAATTAATCATCATACACCGTAGTTAATTGCTATTATTAATAGAAAGGCGTTTATTGTATTTTGCTTCGCCTTTAGCCTCTGAGAATTTTTTAAAATTATTAATTAAGGCATGTTAGACTTATCCTATAGATTTCAAACTTTGCATAATGACTCCTGTAAGAGTTATATACGAATTAGAAAGCGTAGTAACTCTATATTCGTTATCAGAAAGTCCATACGTTCATTTAAGATGTTCTGATTTCAAAATTTTTATCATTCTTAAAAGCAAAGCTTTTCTATAATTAGGGGTCAGTCTGTATGTCCGTAACGGATAGCTAATTTTGTTAATTTAGGCATGTTAGAATTGTCCTAGCGATTTCAAACTTTGCTATTAGTGATTGGTTTGTACAAAGTAACAGTGTCTAAACTTTTCCACCAATGATTTTAATCTACATTGGGGATAATTTTGTATATGATAATTAGGGGGTAAATCACTTTATCGCCCATTGTCTAATCACTGAAGTAAAAAAAAACCTTTTAGACGTCTATAAAATGTTATGATATGTTCATATTTTGAAAACTATATGAATTATTTATTTAATCTACTTAAACAAATATATGAAAGGGGACAGGGAGGGAGGGGACAATTGGATTTTTATTTACACTGGTACCCAAAGTTTTATGTCTAACTTACCAAATTTCTTAAACCCAAAACTTTGGGTACTTTTGATATATTTTGATTGGTTAGTTTCAAACTAGAAGTGTCCAAACTTTTTAAAGTAAATAACTCAATCTACTGAAGTGGTAATTTTGTTTTACAATTGGGGATGTATATCAATTTAACATCCATTGTCTTATCCCTTAAGTTTTTTAATAAGTTTTTAATAAGAAGTTTTTTTTAATTGTTAATTTAGGCATGTTAGACTTATCCTTCAGATTTCAAACTTTGCATGATGACTCCTGTAAGAGTTATTTACGAATTAGAAAGCGTAGTAACTCTATATTCGTTATCAGGAAGTCCATACGTTCATTTAAGATGTTCTGATTTCAAAATTTTTATCATTTTACAAAGCAAAGCTTTTCTATAATTAGGGGTCAGTCTGTATGTCCGTAACAGATACCTCATTTTGTTAATTTAAGCATGTTAGAATTATCCTAGTGATTTCAAACTTTGCTATTAGTGATTGGTTTGTACAAAGTAACAGTGTCTAAACTTTTCCTCCAATAATTTTAATCTACAAAGGGATAATTTTGTATATCATAATTCGGGGGTAAATTAGTTTATCGTCCATTGTGTAATCCCTATTAAATGGTAGTATATTAACCCTTTTAGACGTCTATAAAATGTTATGATATGTTGATATTTTGAAAATCATATGAATAATTTATTTAATCTACTTAAATAAATATATGAAAGGGGACTGGGAGGGAGGGAGGGGACAATTGGATGGTTATTTACGTTGGTACCCAAAGTTTTAAAGCTAAGTTATCTCACTTGTTGCCTAAAAAACTTTGGGAACTTTTATAGAATATTTAAATTTTAAGTGGTTTGAGCCAAACTAGGTGTGTCCAAACTTAAAACCAATAATTCTATTTCGATCTACTGAAATGGTAATGTATATCAATTTAACATCCATTGTCTTATCCCTTAAGATCCCTGGAAAAGGTAATAACAAATAAATTTGAAAGTTGTGTCTAATTAATAAAAGTAACTAGATGTATGTAAGTATGTGTGTGTGTTTATTTTGTTAACAATTTTCAGTTATATTTTGCATTTGTCAAGTTTTAGGCTATTTTGCCACATTTAGATATTTACTGTAAGTAAATACAATCTGGGATCTTAAGGGATAAGACAATGGGCAATAAATGATTTATAAGTTTAACATTCTACCTTTATTATTTAGGGGGAAAAATAGGTTGTAGATTAAATTGTCTATTCCCTACCCCCCCTCCTTGTAAAAAAGGGGGACTTTTTATTCAGGGATGTACAGGGATATGACAGTGGCTGATAAATTGATGATACATAAAATTCCCTCTTTTATAGATTACAATTATTGGTTGAAACGTTTAGACACTATCCTAACCAAATGAATCAACCAATAAAAATTTATTAAAAGGCCCAAAGTTGTTAAGCCAACGAATATGAAAACGTTATCAGAAAATTTTGGGACTAGTGTAATAAACAGCCCATTGTCCCCTCTCTCTCTGTTTTTATTGCTTTTGGGGGACAATAAATTTTCAAATAAATTATTTATTGATGGGCAGAAGTTTATAGAAGATAGACAGATAGGTTGATAGGCAGGGGGGAGAGGACATTGGGCTGTTTATTACACTAGTCTTCAAAGTTCTATAATAACGTTTTCTTATTCGTTGGCTTAACAACCTTGGGGACTTTTATTAAATTTTAATTGTTTGGTTTATTTATTTAAATGTCAAATCATTTCAACAACTAATTTTAATCTACAGAAAAGGTAATTTTGTGTATCATCATTGGGGATGTACAATGATTTATCAGCCATTGTCTTATCATTTTAGATTCCTAGTAGATAGACAGATAAATGGAACCTAGAAATAGTGTCTAACTTTTTATCTTTGTGACGTAACAAAAATCGAAGGATGAGAGGGGAGGTGGGAAAGGAAATCACTAAAAAAGAGATAGATTTTTGTTACGTCACAGAGATAAAAAGTTAGACACTATTACTAGGTTCGAAAAATGGATCAAATATTGTTTTTTAGTAGCGAAGCTACACTTTGATTATGGCATGTATGTTCGTCCGTGACTTCGTACGTCATTTGGTAGTCAGAGATCGTAAGGGATAAGACAATTGACTAACATATATTTAGCATATATATTCCTAATGATGAGAAACAAATTGTCCCTTCTAAAAAAGTTATTCGCAATCCTATCCTATTATATAAAGTAGTAAGTGTTTTTTGTCTGTCCCGAAGGATCTTACTAACCGCTGAACCCATATTGTTCTCCTTTTCAGTGAAGCTCTTATAGATTCTGGGAATGTTTTAAACTATTTTTGGGGAGGGTGTATTTATCCCCCTCCCCCGCAAAATCTACATTTGAAACTCAAATTTAAAATGGGATGAGGTCGACTTTTCCCCCTCCTTCCTTGAATGCCCTAGAGGCTTCTAGGGGCGTAGCCGCTAGTACAATAAAAAAAACCAAAAGTTTTTTAGCCAACGAATAAGAAAAATTGTTTATAGAATGTTGGGTTCTAATATAATTTACAGTCCTCTAAAATAGAAATAAAAGTACACGTATAATTACTACCGCATTTTGATACCAGGGACAAGGACAATTATGTCCATAAGTAGCCAGAGATCTTAAGGGACAAGACATTGGAAGATGAATTGACATACATCCCCAATAGTGATAAACAAAAATAAATCTTCTCTAGATGAAAATCATTGTTTATAAATTCGGATACTACTAGTTTGGAACCAAATTTGTTAAAAGTACCAATGGTTTTTGAGCAAACACGGTTATAAAACTCTGGGTACCAGTGTAACTTACAGTCTATTGTACCCTCCCTCCCTGCAAATCCAAATGGATAAAACTGTCGAAGAGAGGGGACAATGGGCAGTTTATTTACACTAGTCCCCAAGGTTTTACAATAGAGCTTTCTTATTTGTTGGCTTCACAACTTTGGGGACTTCAGATGATTTTGATTTGATTATCAGGTTGTGTGTCCATACGTTTCAACCATTAATTGTAATCTACAGAAGGGGTGATTTTATCATCATTTACGTTGTACATCCATATATCGGCCATTGTCTTATCCCTTTAGATCCTGGTATTTTGTTGGGTATTAAAATGATGTCTGTCGGGCCCCAATAAAAATAAACAAGGATAAACACCATTAATAAGAGCGAAGCTAATGTAACTAGCCTTAAAAATAGGGATCTAAAGGGATAAGACAATGGCTGATAAATTTTGCACCTACATAATGATGATATACTAAAATACCCCTTCTGTAGATTACAATTAATGGTTGAAACGTTTGGACACTCAACTTAATGAACCAACCAATCAAGATTCAATTAAAGTAAATTAAGCTAACGAATAAGTAAACATCATGATAAAACTTTGGGGACTAGTGTAATAAAAAATAACACCCCTCCCAACCTCTTCCCCCTTTTCCTGTATGTGCCCCTAGAGACCTGTAGAAGCGCAACTTTTATTGATAAATATAGAGAAGCTTCGCTTGTTTAATAAAATTTGCTGAACAACTGTGGTATAGTTTTAAAAAGTTTTCTCGTATTCATTCGAATCCGGTGGATAAGAACCGGTTTTCATCCATACGAAAAAACTATGTCTAGCATCGTATTATATCCAGCTTTCTACGAATATAAAAATGTAAAATCATAATATTAAAACCAGTTTTTTTTAGCCGGTGCCTTCGGCACCTCAAGGGTTTAAAAAACTGGTTTTAATCTCATAATTGTACTTTCTATATCCGCGTAAAGCTGTTTATAATACGATGCGAGAAATTACTATTATTACCTTTTAGGGGGATTTAAAAAATTGGTTTCTCTAACATTGCATCATGATACTTTTGAAAAAAAAATATTATGATATTTTTTTTAGGTTAGGTTTTGTGCAGAGATGGAACATCAGACAAAAAATTTTTCTGGGAGCCAAAGTTTATCTTACCACGTTATCTTATTCGTTAGCTTAAAAAGTATGGGTATTTGAATTTTGATTGGTTGATTCCAAACTTAGAGTGTCCAAACTTTTTAATCTGCAGAAGGAGTAATTTTGTTTATCATTATTGGGGATGTATATCAATTTATCGTCCATTGTCTTATCCCTTAAGGTCCAGCCATTTTTAACACCCTAATAGCAAATCTACAGAAGCTCTAAATATAATTTTAGCCAATTTGAAAATTGTTGTCATTCCGCCATAAAAATTCATAGAATACTATAAAAAGAAATTTAGAGAGCTAGCTTTTAGTAAAATTAGGAATAAACAACGAAAGTTTTTTCTCGTAATCATTCGAATCCGGTGGATAGGAACCGGTTCTCATCCATACGAAAAAACTATGTCAGCATCGTATTATATCCAGCTTTCTACGAATATAAAAATGTACTATCATTAGACTAAAACCAGTTTTTTATCCCGTGCCTTCGGCACCTCGGGCTAAAAAATCTTATAATTGTACATTCTATATCCGCGGAAAGCTGTTTATAATACGATGATAGAAATAACTATTTTGATATCTTAAGGGATAAGACAATGGACAAGCAAAATTAATCCTTCTATAGATAAAAAGTATATGGTTGAAAAGTTTGAACACTGCTAGTTTGAACCAGCCAATTATAATTTTTAGACCTTTTTTAATGCAACAAATGAGAGAGGATATACAAACTTTCCCGATTTTGTATAATTTTTGAGGAACACGACTCCAGTTACGTCATATTTTTCTTTCCCGAAAAAGGGAAGGGGGAAAGAAAAAAAGGGAAGGGGGGGAAGAAAAAAGAGATGGGAGAAAAGGGGGTTTTCCCCATCTCTTTTGAAGAGATTTTCTTCCCCCCTTCCCTTTTTCGGGAAAAATAATATGACGTCACTGGAGTCGTGTTCCTCAAAAATTATACAAAATCGGGAAAGTTTGTATATCCTCCAAATGAGAGATAATGTTTATAAAACTTTGGGCACTAGTATAAATTACAGTCCAATGTCCCCTCTCTCCTTGACTATGTTAGTTATTGGCAGGAAGGGAAAGGATACTATACTGTAAATTACACTAGCACCCAATATAAACACGACTTTGTTAGGCTCAAAAACTTTGATTGGTTGTTTCTAAACTTGTACTGTCCAAACTTTCAAGTAATACATTTTATCTACATAATGGGTAATTTTGTTTATCAACATTGTGTTAGGGAAGGATTAGAAAAGAGACGGACATAGAAACTTATGGAGTAGCTTCTCTATTAAAAATATTTATATAATATTCATTATAAATCTTTTCCATTATAGCTGCCAACCTTGATTAGAACCAGGTCTTAGCAATAATGAAATATCATGTATCGTATTGTAGACAATACTCTACAAAAAAAATCAAAATCATAAAATAAACGCCCTCGGGGCCAACAAAACTAGAATAGTTATTTCTCGCATCGTATTATAAACGGCTTTCCGCGGATATAGAATGTACAATTATGAGATTAAAACTTGTTTTTTTAGCCCCGAGGCGCCGAAGGCACCGGCTAAAAAACTGGTTTTAATTTTATGATTGTACATTTTTATATTCGTAGAAAGCTGGATATAATACGATGCTAGACATAGGTTTTTCGTATGGATGAGAACCGGTTCCTATCCACTGGATTCGAATGAATACGAGAAATAATCTTATAATTATTTATTTAATTATCCGCGGAAAGCTGTCTAAAGTACTATGTAATAAATGACTAAACTCAAACGGACATAATTTTTTATTCATAACTAATTATATAGAGATAGATTGATATACATGCAATCTACAATCTAGGGAGGAGTAGGTTGTGCTAAAAAAAGGTTGTGAGTTTTAAGTTAAAAACAGTAGTAGAAAGATAAAAATTTATGTTAACTTAATAATTTTTTTGTCTATAGTTCTTTTCAATAAGAAATACACATATTTAGTGAATATTACTGTTCTACCATTTTTAAGCCTCTAAACTTACACCGTTACGGATTTTTAGCGCAACCTACTCCTCCCTTTATTAAAATCAAAGCATATCTGTAATTAGGGTCGGTCTGTCTGTCGTTCGGTGTGTAACGCATAGCTTACTAATTTAGGCATGTTAAAATCTAAACAAATCAAAAAGCAATTGATCTTTGGAATTATAATTTCTATGGTGATTAGGTACTATCTTATGAGTGAAGCATCTCTATAAAGTCATAAAATGAAAGTATGTTTTAAGCATCTTTTATGTAAGAAACTTTGGAAAAGATTTTCACATATTTTTTTGTTAGACTTTTAGAGATTGTTTGATATTGAATGCATTGAATTTTTTTTTGGGTATAGTATAGTTCCTTTCGTGATAACGCCTCTTAATAGACGTTTCATTGTATTTTCACAGTATTTTGATAGTCTATTTTAGTTTAGGTTAGGTGATTGACCCGCAGGGTTAGGTAATTGGCCCCGCGGGTGCTAGAAACGGGAGAAAATCTACTGTTAAAATATGAAGAAACGCCCCTTAAGAGGCATTGTCACGAAAGGGACTATACTCAAATTTTCAATTCTAAAATCAAGAGAGTATAAAAAAAGTAGACTAAAAGTATGACAATCAAGAAAAATATATAATTAGATAATATTAGATTTTGAATATTTTGTTATGATACTAATCTACATAGAAAAAGGTTGTTAAATCATAAATGCGTACACTCCATATCTCCAGGCATCTAAAGGGATAAGACAATGGCTGATAATTTGATGCACATCCCCAATGATGATACACTGAATTACCTTTGTAGATTTAATTATTGGTCGGAACGTTTGGACACTCAACTTTATTATTCAATCAATAAAAATTCATTAAAAGTTCCCAAAGATGTTAAGCAAACGAATAAGAAAACGTTATTAAAAACTTTAGGGACTAGTGTTATAAACAGCCCATTGTCCCCTTCTCTTAGCATATCTCAGCTTATGTTTTATATAATTGACTAGCGGCTGCGCCTTTAAAAGGCCTCTGGGGGCATCTAATTGGAGAAGTAGGGGGAGGTTTCACCCAACTATATCATTTTTTGGTTCTCATTCATATGAGTATAGTTAGGTTTTTTTGTTTGCTAACTATTGAACCTAAAGTGGTTAAGGAAAGTTCATTTCATTGAGGCCCTAGGATGGTTTTAAGCTAGCTTTTGCCTATTCCCTACCCTTGCAAGATAATATAAGGCCGCAACTGCTAGTTTTAAGCAAGATTTTAAAAATCGGTAAGTATTGGTTATTCTTTTCTTAGCAGAGAGAAAGAGAGGGGACAATGGGCTGTTTATTATACTAGTCCTCAAAGTTTTATGATAATGCTTTCCTATTCGTTGGCTTACAACTTTGGGGACTTAAGTGATATTTTTTCGGTTTATGTAGTTGAGTGTTTGAACGTTTCAGCCAATAATTTTAATCTACAGAAGGGGAAATTTTGTGTATCATCATTGGGATTGTACGTCAATTTATCAGCTATTGTCTTATCCCTGTTTTCTTGGGGCGTTTTTTTTGAGGATTAAACACCCCTTCCCTTAGATTTAGCATTAAATATACGAACGAACGGACATACACTAAATGTATTTATCTGGCTAAAAGAAATTTAAATAAAAAATATGTAATAGTTATTCATCGCATCGTATCATAGACAGCTTTCCGCGGGTATAAAATAAAAAATCATATATAAAAACCAGTTTTGTTAGTCACGAGGTACCCATGGCCTGTCTTCACAAAACTGGTGTTAATTTTATAATTTGTATTTAAATATCCATGGAAAAATTGTCTGTAATAAGATGCTATACAAGATTTTTCAATTTGGCTGAGAACCGGTTCTAATCCAGCGGCTATTAATCGCCATACTCTGGAAAAGAAATTAAATTAGAAAAGTGTAAAAAAAAGTTTTCAACTCTAGTTATTGATTCGTTCCATAATTGCATAATAATATTCAGGTAGAGAGGGGATAAGACAATGCAAGATAATTTATTATTGCACTTTCGTGGCAACGCCCCTTAAGGGGCGATTCGTCGTATTTTTAAAATGGCTTTTTATTGGTTATCTTAGGTTAGGTTAGGTTATACTGGGATAGGTGATTGCCCCACAGGGTTAGGTAATTGGCCCCGCAGGGATAGAGCCCCCCGCAGGGGCTAGAAATAGGAGAAAAGCTACTGTGAAAAATACGAAGAATCACCCCTTAAGGGGCGTTGCCATGAGAGGGACTATACCCAATAATTCTTATAACGTTTTCTCATTCGTCAAGTCAAAAACTTTGGGTACTTTTATTGAATTGTGATTATTTTGGTTACAAATTTAATAGTATCCAAACTTTTCAACCGATAGTTTTTAACAACAAAAGTAGTCATTATTATAGATGTAAATAGAAGATGATTAAAGTCCCTCCACAGATTATAACGTCATACGATAGAATAGCCAATGAGTGGCCAGTATACACTGTAATTGACCAATGGTAAAATTTATGCTGGCCTCTCATTGGTTACTCTATCTTATGACGTCATAATCTGTAGAGGGACTTCATCCTCATGTAAATAAATTTTTTTTATTATTGTCTTATCCCTTAAAATCCCTTTTCCTTGGTAATATTTTAACACTAAAAAAACAAAATTAAAAAGCGTTTTATTTGTAAAAAAATTCTTATTGTATCTAATTTTAAGACAGGTTAATTTTAGGCTGAATATATTTTTGAATAAAAAAAAATATTGGTTTGAATTTTTATTTCAAATCATTATTGAAACAAATTGTATTCTTTTTGCATGGTATGGTATAATCTTTTTATAAAGTAACAGAATGTCTGTCTAAAAAGAAGAAATCAACGGGATCAGTAGTTTGTGAGATCTTAACATACAAAAAACTTACTACTTTATATACAGTGTGTTTTTTTATGAGAACTTTTTTGAAAGCAATTTTACCCCACTTATAGTTATCAGAATTTAATGATTAATGGCTTATTTTCTTCGTTTTTTAAGACAATTAATAGAACAACAAAAAAATATTTTAGTTTTTATTCAAAAAGTACAGTAAAATCTAAAATTCAAAAAAACAATTTGTAGCTCTATATCTCAACTTTGAAGCGTTTTGCAGCCATTCTTGCAAAAGGTAAAAGATTTGAGCATAAGAAAAATTTGCTAAAACCATTTTTAGATGTTAACACCTAAGTTTTGAATTTTAGAATTTACTGTACTTTTAAAATAAAAACAGATTTTTGTTGTTGTGTTATAAATTGCCTTAAAAAACGAAGAAAATAAGCCATTAATCATTTAATTCTGATAACTATGAGTGGGGTTAAATTGCTCTCAAAAAAGTTCTCGTAGAAAAACACACTGTATAATAGGATGTTGTTTTCTATCCTTACTTAAATCTGTACTTCTCTAATTCCAGTATTGCTTCGAAACCGATTAATATCCGCTGGATTAGATCCGGTGCTGTGCCATACTGATAAATTATTTTACTATCCTCGGAAAACTGTCTAAAATACGATGCTATAAATAACTATTATACTTTTTTTTTTAACAGTGAACTGCAGTGTTGAACTATAATGCATTAGTTGACATAATTTTATATCGACTGTTTATTCCCATCCCCAAGATAGTTTTAATTCTTCCCAACACCTATAAGAAGGTTTTCTTTAAAGGAGAACCATATCAGTCCAGTGGTAAGCGAGATCTTAAGGTACAGTCAGATTGACATACTGTTACTTTTATATAATGATATTATCATATCAGTCTTGTGTCGCTGTAATGAGAGTTGTAAAGATTAGCAGGGTTGGTTGCAGGGAGGGAGTGAACATTGGGCTGTTTATTACTCTAGTCCCCAAAGTTTCATAATAAAATTTTCTTTTTTTTGGCTTAAGAACTTTTGGGACATTATTGGGAGTCTCAAAACGTTTTGTCCACTTATTGTAATCTAGAGAAGGGGTAATTTTGTGTATCATTATTGGGGATGTACATCAATATATATCGGCCATTGTCTTATCCCTTTAGATCCCTGGGTTGGTTGTGTCTGTATTATGTTATTCATGGGATATTTTGTCATGCATAAGAAAATCATTATTTTCTGTGCATGTGTGTCAGAGTTCATTAGGCCTCAGGGATCTAAGGGGATAAGACAATGGTGGATGACTTAATGTACATCACCACTTTGACACTTCTAGTTTAAACCAACCAATCGATATTTAATTAACTTTGATTATTTTTTGTAGGCATGTTAGAATTGTCTTATCAATTTCATTCTTTACATGGTGTTTCTCGATACAATATGGTATAATTAAAGAAACTTAATTATATTCTGTAAGGAGGAGTTATTGAATTTCTATTTAATTACATTTGTACCCAAAGTTTCTATTTGTTGACTTTAAAGCTTTGGGTACTTTTATTGAATTGTAATTGGTTGATTCCAAACTAGTAGTGTCCAAACTTTTCAATCAATAACTTTAATCTAGAAGTGGCAATTTTTTTTCATTGTCTTATCCATTAAGATCCCTGATAATTTCTAATAAACTCGACTCTCAGTGTAACCACAAGAGGAAATATATTCAAATGTTTTTTTATTGTTTTTAAATTAATTTCATACATTTTTTTAAAGGTTACAATGCTACTCTATAATAAGGAATGTATGTTTTATTTATACGTCAGATTATACTACGTAGGAAGGTAGGTGATTAAGTCCAATAAGTAATTTTAAGGATAGAATTTCTTTCTTTCTCTTTCATTCACTCTCGCTTTCTGTTTTTCTATCTCTTACTTTTTTCGCTCTCTCTCTCTCTTTCTCTCCTTCTCTCTCTCCCTTTATCTTTCTCTCTCTCTCTCTCTCTGTCTCTCTCTCTCTCTCTCCATCTCTCCCTCTCTATCTCTCCCTCTCTATCTCTCTCTCTCTCTATCTATCTATCTATCGTTCTCTCTCTCATTCTCTCTTTCTATCTTTCTCTCTCTCTCATTTTCTCTCTTTCTCTCTCCTTTATACCACTCTCTCTCTCTCTCTCTCTATCTTTATTTCTCTTTCTCTCTCTTTCTCTTTCTTTCTTTCTGTCTATAACTTTTATACTTTTTTACAAAGGATCTAAAACTCATTATTTTGGTTATCTTTGACTTTGGGAACTAGAGCCAACTTTCTTATATTGCATCTACTGACCAATAAAATAATTGTCTATACTGAATATATTGACAGGGGACAATTTAGGTTACTAACTTTGACCTCATTTATTGGTCAGTACGATAGTCCAGTAGGAGGGGAGGGAATGGTGTAAAGGGGATGGATGGTTTTTACGCTAATCTAGTCAGCTGCGAGTAAAAATGTTGTTTATAGCATTGTACCTTGTTGTAATAGGAATCATAAATAAAAAATTTTAATTTGTTGTCAAAAAAGTACAAATCTTCATGTTCAAAATGGACGTACAGACATACTAGTAATGATTATAGAGTTGCTATGCTTTCTAAATCGTACTTAACTACTACAGGAATCATTATGCAAAGTTTGAAATCGATAGGACAATTCGAAAATGCCTAAATTAACGGAAAAGGCTATCCGTTACGGACGGACGTACGGACCGACCCTAATGTATAAAAATACATGTATTGTTAATGTTTACAAAGATCCTAACTGCTAGGCAGACAAACAGACATATGTTAAAGAGAAGATTCGCTCCAAAAAATCTGCGGCAAAAATCAGTGGCCAGCTCGTAATAAATCAATGTGAAATTATTTGAATTAATTTAAAATAAAATTATAATGCGGTAGCCAGGGACGGACGTACGGACGGACGGACGTACAAAAAGTTAATAGCGCAGCTACTCAAAAACTGCAAGTTCGTCTGTCTGTTTGTCTGTTTGTCTGTTTGTCTGTCTGTCTGTCTGTCTGTCTGTCTGTCTGTCTGTCTGTCTGTCTTTCTGTCTGTCTGTCTCTCTGTCTGTCTCTCTGTCTGTTTGTCTGTCTGTCTGTATGTCTGTCTATCTGTTTATCTGTCTGTCTGTCTGTTTGTCTGTCTGTCTGTCTGTCTTTCTGTCTGTCTGTCTGTATGTTTGTCTGTTGTCTATCTGTCTGTCAGTCTGTATGTTTGTCTGTTGTCTGTCTGTCTGTCTGTCTGTCAGTCAGTCAGTCTGTCTGTCTGTTTGTCTGCTGTCTGTCTGTCTGTCTGTATGTCTGTCTGTCTGTCTGTCTGTCTGTTTGTCTGTCCAACTGTCTGTCTATCTGTCAGTCCTTCTGTCTGTCCAATATTTCATTATTCCTTATTGTTGCACCCGTTTTAGGGCCAAGGCATTTTCCCTACTCTAGTAACATAGTAGGAGGGAAGACATTGGATTGTAAATTATACTGGTACCCAAAGTTTTTACATGATCATTCATATGTTAGCTTAACAACTTTGGGTTCAAACTAGTAGTGTTCAAACTTTTCAATCAATAAATTAATCTTCAGAGGGGGTAATTTTGTTTATCAGCATTGGGGATGTACATCAATTTATCTTTTATTGTCTTATCCCTTAAGATCCCTGTAGAAAAGTGGTTTTGTTCTAGTTAACCAATTCATGTTTTTATTTTATTAGCGAAGCTTCTCTACAATTAGGCTCTGTCTATACGTCCTTAATGGCTAATTTTATTATATCCTTTGTATGAGGATTTCTGCAACAATTGGGTAAGATTTAGAAAGCATAGTAACTCTATAATCACTAATATAATGTCTGTACGTTCTTTTTTTTATGAAAGTACTAATAATTAATTTTGTTTATATAATTATGAGATAATATTGGCCGAATAGAAATAATTTTATGATTAAAGCATCTCTATATTTATATGTCTAAATGTAAGTACGATTGAGGAAAAACAGCAAAAACTATGTTTTTAAAAGAGACTATTATTGTAACTTGAAAAGAAATAATCATCCTATTGACCTAAAACTTTGCATGTAAGTTCTATTATTATCAAAACCACATTTACATGTTATAACAATCGAAATATAATTACTTGCATATTGCACCAGTTTTTCGCCTACTCTAATAAAATGGATCTTCCAGCTGACTAATTTAAAAATACCCCCCATACACCCCTTAACTTCATACTCTCCCCTTCTAATAGAGGAACGAACTGACCAATAAATGATGACTATAATTAGCAACCTAAATCAATTAAAAAATTAAAGATGATTAAATGTCCTTCACAGATTATGACTTCATACGATAAAATAGCCAATGAGAGGCCAGTATATACTGTAATTGACTAATGCAATTGTAAAATTTATGCTGGCTTCTCATTGGTTATTTTATCTTATAACTTCATAATCTGTGGAGGAACTTTAATTAAATTTCCCCTGTCATAATATCCAAGTAATTATACATCAATTACATTTCGTGTTATGTATATCATTTTATTGATTTGTTTCAATTTAAGGTCAAAAGTAAAAATAAGGAAAATGAAAAAAAATCTGTAACTTTCTAATTTCTTTATTTGTATTTTTTTTTAAAGCAAAGATTTTCTATAATTAGGGTCGGACCGTCCGTTTGTTAGTACGTCCGTAACGGTTAGCTCTTTTAGTTAATTTAAATAGGTTAGAATTGTCCTATCGATTTCAAACTTTGCATGATGATTCCTTTAACAGTAAGGTAAAATTTAGAAAGCATAGCAACTCTATAATCTTTACCAGAATGTCCGTACGTCCATTTTAAACTTGTTGATTTTTTAACTTTTTTCATAACAAATTTTTGTATATTAAAATTTTTTATTTCTGATTCCTATTACAACAAGGTACAATGCTTTATCATGAGGTCCTAAAAAATATAAGTATGTCCAAAACAGTATCAAACAAATTTACTTACAATTTTGTTTGGACTTATGCATTAATGTTCTGCTTATGCACTCTAAAAGTGTTAATGTTTGTTTGTCCTTCCATTTCAGAGCTTTGCTTTTATGGATGTTGTCATCCTTGTTTGGGTTACATTAAAAAGAAAGAGAAAGGAAAAAAAGAAAAAGAAAGAGGGAATTAGTTTTAAAAAGACAGACAGACAAAGTTAATTATAAATTTAAGGAGATTTTTTTATTGTCATTTTTACACAGACAGACAGACGGACAAATAGACGGACAGACAGACGGACAGACAGACAGAGAGACAGACATACAGACAGACGGACAGACGGACAGACGGACAGACAGACAGACAGACGGACAGACGGACAGACGGACAGACGGACAGACGGACAGACAGACAGACAGACAGACAGACAGACAGACAGACAGACAGACAGACAGACAGACAGATGTAGAGACAGACGGAAAGTCATACAGACAGACAGACGGACAGACGGACAGACAGACATACAGACGGACAGACAGACGGACAGACAGACATACAGACGGACAGACAGATAGACAGGCAGACAGACGTACAGACAAACAAACATACAAAACACTTTTAACAGTTATAAATCTATCTCAACCCTAACATTTATAAAGTAGTAACTATTGCTGCTTCATAACGAAATATATTTCAAAGAAAAAAATCTTCATTATCAATCGCATCTCATAGTGAAATGAATCAAGCAAATTTAGCTTGGTCATACAAAAACAAAAAATAGAGTAGCTTCGCTACAAAAAAATCTTGCTCACAGCTTCTGCACGACTTAAGTTGTTAAAATCTGAATATGAAAAGAATAAAAAAAAGTGTGTGTATGTTTTTGTGTATTTATGTGTGTGTGTGTGTGTGATTTTTTATGTGTTAAAGTACATGGATCTAAAGGGATAAGACAAAGGCCGATAAACTGATGTACATCCCCATTGATGATACACAAACTTACCCCTTCTGTTGATTATAATTTGTGGTTGAAACGTTAGGACACTCAACTTAATGAACCAACCAATCAAAATTCATTTAAAGTCTCCAAAGTTGTTAAATTAACGAATAAGAAAACCTTTTTATAAAACTTTTGGGGACTAGTGTAATAAAGAGCCCAATGTCCCCTCCCTCCCTGATTAAAGTGTGGCTGTGTATTATTGTGTGAGCTTTTAAGCAGCAATAGCGAAGCTTTTCTATAATTAGGTTCGGTCTTTACGTCCGTAAAGGAAAGATCTTATTGCTAATTTAGGTAGCTTTACAAAGTGTCTTAAAAGATCGGCCGTGTGACGTCATAAAAATGAGATATAAGACGAGAAACCCCTAAAAAGGAGATGGAAAATCCCTCATTTTTATGACGTCACACGGCTGATCTTTTGAGACACATTATAAAGCTTCTAATTTAGGTATATCAGAATTGTTCTATCGGTTTCAAACTTTTACTATATCAGATAGGTACAGGTTAGAAAGCTTAGGAACTCTATAATCAATACCAGAAAGTCAATTTAATACATTCTAACTTTAATTTTTTTAAGGGGATGGTGTTACCCTCCCCAAAATAGTTATAAACCAAGACCTTTTAAAAGCCACATTGTAAAGGAGAACCATATCGGTATAGTGGTTAGCGAGATCATACGGTTCAAACAGACAGACAAATGTCCTGTTATTTTTATATGTAGGATTCTATGTTCTGACATTCTACAAGTATTAATGTTCGTTTGTCCCACGATCTTTTTACGGATGTTTTCATCCTTGTTAAAATATATGAATAGATAGCTTTAAAGCACAGAAAGAGGGGACAAAGGGCTGTTTATTACACTAGTCCCAAATTTTATAATAACGTTTTCTTATTCGTTGGCTTATCAACTTGTTGAGGACTTCAGTGATTTTGATAGGTTGTTTCATTAAGTTGATAGTTCAACCACTAATTCTAATCTACAAAAAGGGTAATTATGTGTATCATCATTGGGGATGCTGTACATCAATTTATCGGTCATTGTCTTATCCCTTTAGATCCCTGGACTAGATAGCTTTATAGAATGGTAAAGAAAAGGATTTTTGCGTCTAGAATTTGTCTCTAAAACACATTGGGCCAAAAATGGTGGGATCTCAAGGGATAAGACAATGGACAATAAATTTGTATACATCCCCAATGATGATAAACAATGCTCACTCCCTTTTTCATTGTTTGGACAATACCAACCATTTATATTTAATAGAAATTATCCAAAGTTTTTGAGCCAACAAATAAGCTAACGTAGGGTGGTTTTAAGACTTTGGATACCAGTGTAATTTACAGTCCAATGTCCCCTCCCTTCCTGTAAAAACAAAAAAATATACATTTCATATTACAGAGTTGCTTTGCTGTCAAAATAAACTTCTTTGTTACAGGAATCACCATGCAAGATTTTGAAATTGATAGGACGTTTTGATGTTGTTTAAATCGTCCTATCTTTATAAAATTTAAAGTGTTGTTGTAAATAATACTTTGGGATTTCAGGGAGGGAGGGGACATTGAGCTGTATTTTACACTAGTCCCCAAAGTTTTCATTTTGGTTCAAGTTGAGTGTCCAAATGTTTCAACCACTAATTGTAATTTTCAGATGTGGTAATTTTGTGTATAATCATTAGGGATGTATAACAATTTATTGCCCATTGTCTTATCCCTTCAAATACCTGATAAAACTGTTAAAATCGTCCTATCTTTATAAAATTTTAGACCATAGTATAAAGTGTAAATAATACTTTGGCAATGGATTTATTATTACATGGATCTTACACCAGATTATCATGTATTCTAATAAAGTGATGTTTGTAGCTGGCAAAATAATAATACCCCACATCTAACACCTTTACTCCTTCTCCTCCCCCCCTACTGGATGAAAAATAAATGATTGCCATGTTAGCAATCAAAATTGACGACAATTTTCCCCCTGACATAATATCCACGTATTTTATATATCCATTATTTTGGGATTTTCTTTTCACACAAAAGCTTAAACACACACACACACACATATACACACACATACATACACACACACATACAAACACACACACACACACACACATACACACACACATACACACACACAAACACACACACACACAGACACACACACTCACACAACACACACATACACACAGAAGATACATTGACTACCAATTTCATTCAAAATCCTAGCTGACAAAATTTGAATTATTTTAATTTTTCTAGTTGCTCTAACCCCGAATGGCGCTATCAATGATAACAAAATTACCCCTTCTGTAGATTAGATCAAAGTTTGGGGAATACTTGTTTGGAAGTTACAAAAAAAACCCAAAGTTTTTGAGCCAACGAATAATTTATCCATGTGGGACTATTTGTCCTAACCTAACCTAAATTAAGCATTGAAAATATACTTTTATAGAAAGTTAATTAGTGTTCCATATGCGATATGAGGGGAAATCACCTTAAGTAGAAACCATGAAATTTAAAAAAATTCTAGAAGAAGATTGTAACACAGTGTCAGTTGAGCTATGATAAACCCCATCCCCTTATTTTTTGTATTTAATTCAAAATAAGGGAGGAGGGTGTAGTTTTTGTCTATACCTAACCCTTGTAGATGGCCCTAATCCTGCGGGGATAAATTAACCTAAACTATAAGATTTCAAATAGATAGGATGTTTTTAATCTGCAAAATTAAAAATACGCTATAAAAATGAAAAGACAGGAAGATAGTTAGTCAACCAACAGATGCAGACAAACGGACAGATGAACGTACGCACCTTTATTGTAGTAAAGTTCCGCTTACAAAAATGAATCATAGACATAAAAATAAATTTGTTTTTCTCTACGTCCCAAAGATTTATAGAGTTGGGCCCAGGGAGCTGAAGGGATAAGACAATGGTTGATATATTGATTTACATCCCCAATGATGTTAACAAAATTAATGCAGTTAATAATTTAGTTTAAAATTATCAGTTGAAAAGTCGCAACACTGTTAGTTTATACCAACTAATCAGGATATGATAAAAGTACCCAAAGTTTATAATCAAACAAATAAAGAAAAGGCTATAGCTATTTGGGTACTAGTGTAATTAACAGTCCAATTTATCTCAAATAGCAGAGCTGGATCTTTAAATCGTTTTAGTGGTGAGCCAGATCGGGGTGAGCCGAATTTCAGCCAATCTCAGCTCTCTGTGCTCTCATTAGTGGAAAGTTGGCTCACTTCGATCTGGCTCACCACTAAAATGATTTAAAGATCCAGCTCAGAAGAAAAAAACAAATTTTCTATAAGAAATATACATTACATACAAAAATAACAAAAAAAAATTAAAGGAACCGACAACATATATTACATACGGACATACGGACGGACAACCCTGATTATAAAAAAGCTTCGCTATGAAGAAGACCAACTTGATAAACATAGAAGAATAAATTTATCTTTATGGTCCACGCTCTACGTATCTAAAGATAGAGACAAACATTCTAATACCCCCCCCCCCCAAATTTTTTTATAACTTTTTCTATTTATTTCTAAAATAAAAAAATGGGTAATTAAAATCAACCCTCTCTTTCTCATTTTCTTCTAGAGGCCTCTTGGGGTGTAGCCCCTAGTAAATATATAAAAGTAACAGGACGTTTGTCTGTTTCTTTTCTGTAGCCTAGGATCTTACTAACCGCTGGACTGGTATGGTTCTACTTTACAATAAAGCTTCTTATTTTTCCAGGGAAGGTTTAGAATTATTTTTTTTTGAAAATTAAAGTGGAGGCTCGATTAACAATCGGGTTAGGTTAGGTTAAATTGGGTACTGAGACGCCCAGCAGGGTTAGCCCCCCCCCTGCAAGCATTACATAGGCATTCAATTTAAATAAAAAAGGGAAAGGTGTTATTAATGTTCAAAAAGGACCTTTGGGGGAAAACGCCAATAATTTTGACGGCTGTTTTATTAACAATTGACAGACATAATGATTCCTGAGAAAATATGGTCATGTCTGTGTGTTGTTTTGAATAAAGATTCATCAAGTATCCTCTGTTTAAATTTAAATCATAGAGAACTATAGATGACATAACAGGTATAAGTTACATTTCACATAACTAAACCGCTCCTAAGGGAACTTGGGGGAAGGAGAGGGGAAGGCTAAGTTGACCCTCCATTTTCCATTTTAGTTTTTAAAAAATTAGGGAGATTTCTCTTTTTTGAGGTGCGAAAACCCACCCCCACCCTGGAAGCTTCACTATCGGTTCAGCGTTTAGCGAGATCTTTTGGTACACACAAATAAACATCCTATTATCTTTAGGTAAGGTTTAAGTATTTAAATGTCTAAAGCTTAAGTGTAGTAACCCTTAACGATGGTCAATGGTTTTTCTTTTTGTTGGTAATCTATGAAATTCATCAACTATTTTCTCTGTTCAATTCAAAACAAAAAATAAAGTTTTTGTAAAAAATCTGCAAAAATAATCACATGTAATAGCTATTTTATTCAAATAAAAATAGAAATATTAAGAAGATATCTTAGTTTTTTTTTGCTGTGCTACTTATAAATTTTAGCTGTCTATCTTGAATAGGAGCTGAGCAAATCACGTTTCCCCCAATAGTGTTACGGGTGGACGGACTGATAGACGGACAGACAAAGTGAATAATAGAGTATCTTCGCTACTAATAAAGTGAATTATAGAGTATCTTCGCTACTAATAAAGTGAACTATAGAGTAGCTTTGCTACTACAAAGATTGAAATAAAGGGGAGACCTTATTAGTTTTTTATATACGTTTCTTCCAGGGATCTAAAGGGATAAGCCAATGGCCAATATATTGATGTGCGTCCTCAATGATGATACACAAAATTACCCCTCTGAAGATTACAATTAGTGGTTGAAACGTTTGGACACTGAATTTAATGTAGTAACCAATCAAAATCTTATAAAAGTCCCCATAATTGTTGTGCCAAGTTTGGGGACTAATGTAATAAAGCGCCCAATGTCCCCTCCCTCCCGGCGTTTCTTCTCTATGACTCATAAGTATCAGTAGCCGTTCAGGCAGGGATCTTAAAGGGATAAGACAATGGAAATTAAATCGTTAAACAAAAAAATTATTTCACGTGTAAGGTGAAACTATTGACTTAAAAGTTTAGACAATTCATAGTATGAACCAATAAATCAAGATATAACTAGAGTACCCAAAGTTTTTTAAACTTTGGGTACCAGTATAATTTTTATAATAGTTATGCAATTATGCAACAAATTTATATAAAACTTTGATTAGACTTATAAATTAATGTTCTGCTTATTAAGTTCTTACACTCTACAAGTGTTAATATTCGTTTGTCCTACCGTCTGATTTTAAAACTTCGCTTTTATGGATGTTGTCATCCTTGTTAAAGGCATAAAATGTAAAAAGCATTCTTTTTGGACGCACGAATTTCAAAACATTTAAATAGAAAATTTAAATATAAGATAGTAAAAATCAATAAAAATCACGATATCCTTATACTAAAGTAACAGGATGTCTATCTTTTTGTCTGTGTGTTTGTACCGAATGATCTCGCTAACCGCTGAACCGATCGGTTTCTCCTTAACAGGGTAGCTTCTTATAGGTCCCGGGAAGGTTTATAACTATTTTTTTCTCTTAAATCTAAAATAATATGAAAATGGTTATCAAATTCAACTCCCTCCGCCTCAAGTGCCCCTAGAGGCCTCTAGGGACGTAGCCGCTAATAGAGATAAAACATCAAGGATGACAACATCAAGAAGTAGCGAGGAATAAAATCACAAATGACCAAAACATCAAACAACGGCGTTTTCCTCTTAGAAATTTTTTTCAATTTTCTCTCCCCCCCCCCTAGACTACCGACGAACAACTATTTACAAATTCGACTCCCTCCTCCTCAAGTGCCCCTAGAGGTCTCTAGGGGGCGTAGCCGCTAGTACTTTATATAGATACAATCTATAGGTATGCGAATCATATAGTTGGAGAATGCATTGGTCAAAACAATCAAGACAAAGGTTGTGCAATCAAAAAGTTGGTTATCTGTTGAATGTTATTTAACCTAAAAATTCTAGCCATCTATCTTAAATAGCAGCAGAAAAACAGTTCCTTACAGAGAGACTGACATTTATAATTATATTGTAGCTTCGCTACTAAAAAGCTACAAAATACAAAAGTTTAAATTTCTAACTTAGATAAAAATCGAAAAAGAAGGAGATAAAAAGAGAGAAATAGATAAAATAAGAACGAGAGAGGTACTATGCAATAACAAGGATGACAACATCCATAAAAGCTAAGCCCTGAAACGGTATGACAAACCCTTGTAGAGTGTCAGAACTGAATATACAATATATAAACATATTTATAGTTTTGACAAAATTATACGTTTAGTTGCAAAACTTCGTAAATACAAAATTCTGTTTAAGGACATACTGAGATTCGCTTATGATATTGTACCTTTTTTTATAATAGAACTCATTACTCCAAAAATCAGATCAATCGGATGATTTTAATTATATCACATAAACAATTGCTGTTAAAAATTAACATGTTTAAAATGGCCATGGTAATGATTATAGAGTTGCTATGCTTTCTAAGTCGTACATAACTACTACAGGAATCAACGTGCAAAGTTTGAAATCGATTGAACATGCCTAAATTTAGGAAAAAAGCAATCCGTTACGGACGGACCGACCCTAGTTATAGAAAAGCTTCGCTTAACATCTATCTCTAATATGAATTGAATTAACAAATTTTTCCTTTAGAAACAAACCGAGAGACAAAGAAAGTTATGAAGTAGCTTCACTGCAGAAAAAGGGAGCAAATTTTACTTTTTTCTGACAGAGAAAGAAATGAAAATATTATATATCCCAGAAGTTCCAAAAGTACCAGGGATCTTAAGGGATAAGACAAATGGACGATAAATTGATATACATCCCCAATTATGATAAGCTAAATTATTGGTTTAGACACTGCTAGGTTGGAACCAAACAATCAAAATTTTTTAAAAGTACCCAACGTTTTGTATCCAACCTGTTTATAAAAATTTGGGTACCAGTGTAATTTAGAGTCCAATGTCCCCTCCCTCCCTGCAAACTACGCAAAATAAGTCAAATGCACCAAAACTCCTGAAAGCGAAGTTTCAACATTTACGCAAAAAATACGCAATAGCAAAATTGAAAAGTAAAAAGATCTTTGTACGAAAGTAATTGGATGTTTGTTTGTATGTATGTTCAGTAAGATCTCGTTAACAGCTGAAAACCAAATTGCATTGGTAATGAGCATTGAGCATGTTTCAGGCCATTTTACCTCAAAAGCTATAACTATAAAAATCTCTTTTATTCCTAAAATTTTTAATTATATTTCAATAGCGAAAATAAAAATTCTTGGATTTTCTAATACAGAGATAACACACCTCCCTGAAAAATAGCATAAAACCTTTTCAATAAGAATTAGAATTTGTTCAAGATTCAGTTTTAGAGATTTTAAGATACACATCCTTTAGTATTTAAACTTTGGGTAGTAACCTTAGCAGAGATCTTAAGGGATAAGACAATTGACGATAAATTGATGTACACCCCAAATTATGACAAACAAAATTACACTTGTTTAAAATTAAAATAAATGGTTGATTGTTGAAACCAACCAATGTGTTTTGTTTATAAAACTCTGGGTACCAGTATAATTTACAGTCCAATGTCCTCTCCCTTCTTTAAATTTAGCTTTCCTAAAATTTTTAATGTTTTGGGGGACCTTCCTGGTACCCAAACCACCGTATGTCGTAAATTTGACGCTTTTTTCTCCCCCCTCCTCCTCTGTTCCCTCCAACAACCCCCCTCTTGGATGTGAGGGAGGGTAGAAAAGGGAGGTGGGTGAAAATCCTCCGTTTTATTCTTTAGTTTCTATATATCCTTACTCCGGCAAGGACCTTTCATTTTATTTTAAAAAAATATATCAATAGTTAAAAAAAGTTGTGTTTAAAGAAATATATTAACAAAATCATTATGAAAGTTAAAATCATAATTTTCAACAAAGAATTAACCAATTTTAGTGATAAAATATGTGTTTTTGTATGTTTATATGTTATTTAGTATAAAAAGTACTTATTTTGTTGTATTTTGTACATATATGCTTTGGAAATCGGACAATTTATTGTTAGTGCAATGCATGGATCGTAAGGGATAAGACAATGGCTGATAAATTAATGTACATCCCCAATGATGATACACAATATTACCCCTTCTGTAGATCACAACGTTTGGACACTGAAGTGAATGAACCAACCAATGAAATTTTATAAAATTTCCCAAAGTTGTTAAGCTAACAAATAAGAAAACGTTAGTTTAAGACCTTGAGGACTAGTGTAATAAACAGCCCAATGTCCCCTCCTTCCCTGGTATTTATATGCTTTAGAAATCGAACAATTTATAGCTTGTGTTGTGTCAATAAAATTAAATTTTCAGTATGGCTTTGAAACCAATTAATATCCGCTGGATTAGAACCAGTTTTTAGTCATATTGAAATATCATGTAAGAGCAGCGTATTACAGACAATTTTCCACGAATACTAAAATAAAAATCCTAAAATTATTACCAGTTTTGTTCTCATTTTTTTTTATTTTGATATCCGCGGAAAGCTGTCTATAATACGATTCGACAAACAACTACTATTCAATAAATAATTTGAAATATAAAAGATATAGGGTTAAGACACCAAAATAGCCTAAAACCTGTTGAAGTGAAGCTTCCGCTCAACAATTAGAGAGATCTTAATGGATAAACATAAAACCTTACTACTTTTTATAATAGGATGTGTTTATGGATGTTGTCATTCTTATAAAATAAATATGAAATAACAATGGATATAGAATATATAGATATTGTGAGAGATTCTTAACAATGGATATATAATACGTGGATATTGTGAGAGATTCTTAACAATGGATATATAATACATGGATATTGTGAGAGATTCTCGCATAAATTAATATAGAATACATGGATATTGTGAGAGATTCTTAACAATGAATATAGAATACATGGATATTGTAAGAGATTCTTAACAATGGATATAGAATACATGGATATTGTAAGAGATTCTTAACAATGGATATAGAATACATGGATATTGTGAGAGATTCTCAACAATGGATATAGAATACGTGGATATTGTGAGAGATTCTTAACAATGGATATAGAATACATGGATATTGTGAGAGATTCTTAACAATGGATATAGAATACATGGATATTGTGAGAGATTCTCAACAATGGATATAGAATACATGGATATTGTGAGAGATTCTTAACAATGGATATAGAATACATGGATATTGTGAGAGATTCTTAACAATGGATATAGAATACATGGATGTTGTGAGAGATTCTCAACAATGGATATAGAATACGTGGATATTGTGAGAGATTCTTAACAATGGATATATAATACATGGATATTGTGAGAGATTCTTAACAATGGATATAGAATACATGGATATTGTGAGAGATTCTCGCATAAATGGATATAGAATATATGGATATTGTGAGAGATTCTTGAAACAATGGATATAGAATACATGGATATTGTGAGAAATTCTCGCATCAATGGATATAGAATACATGGATATTGTGAGAGATTCTCGCATAAATGGATATAGAATACATGGATATTGTGAGAGATTCTTGCATACCCTGATATAGAATACATGGATATTGTGAGAGATTCTTGAAACAATGGATATATAATTCATGGATATTGTAGGAGATTCTTGCATACCCTGATATAGAATACATGGATATTGTGAGAGATTCTTGCATACAAAAATGGATATAGAATACATGGATATTGTGAGAGATTCTTGCATACAAAAATGGATATAGAATACATGGATATTGTGAGAGATTCTCGCATAAATGGATATAGAATACATGGATATTGTGAGAGATTCTCGCATAAATGGATATAGAATACATGGATATTGTGAGAGATTCTTGCATACAAAAATGGATATAGAATACATGGATATTGTGAGAGATTCTTGCATACAAAAATGGATATAAGATACATGGATATTGTGAGAGATTCTTGCATACAAAAATGGATATAGAATACATGGATATTGTAAGAGATTCTTGCATACAAAAATGGATATAGAATACATGGATATTGTGAGAGATTCTCGCATAAATGGATATAGAATACATGGATATTGTGAGAGATTCTTGAAACAATGGATATAGAATACATGGATATTGTGAGAAATTCTCGCATAAATGGATATAGAATAAATGGATATTGTGAGAGATTCTCGCATAAATGGATATAGAATACATGGATATTGTGAGAGATTCTCGCATAAATGGATATAGAATACATAGATATTGTGAGAGATTCTCGCATAAATGGATATAGAATACATGGATATTGTGAGAGATTCACGCATAAATGGATATAGAATACATGGATATTGTGAGAGATTCTCGCATAAATGGATATAGAATACATGGGTATTGTGAGAGATTCTCGCATAAATGGATATAGAATACATGGATATTGTGAGAGATTCTCGCATAAATGGATATAGAATACATGGATATTGTGAGAGATTCTTAACAATGGATATATAATACATGGATATTGTGAGAGATTCTTAACAATGGATATAGAATACATGGATATTGTGAGAGATTCTTAACAATGGATATAGAATACATGGATATTGTGAGAGATTCTTAACAATGGATATAGAATACATGGATATTGTGAGAGATTCTTAACAATGGATATAGAATACATAGATATTGTGAGAGATTCTTGCATACAACAATGGATATAGAATACATGGATATTGTGAGAGATTCTTAACAATGGATATAGACTACGTGGATATTGTGAGAGATTCTTAACAATGGATATAGACTACGTGGATATTGTGAGAGATTCTTAACAATGGATATAGAATACATGGATATTGTGAGAGATTCTTGCATACAAAAATAGATATAGAATACATGGATATTGTGAGAGATTCTTGAAACAATGGATATATAATACATAGATATAGTGAGAGATTCTTGCATACCCTGATATAGAATACATGGATATTGTGAGAGATTCTTGAAACAATGGATATATAATTCATGGATATTGTGAGAGATTCTTGCATACCCTGATATAGAATACATGGATATTGTGAGAGATTCTCGCATAAATGTTTCTCCTAGCTGGCTAATATAACTGTACCCCATCCCCCCTCTTCTTATGATTTTATCCCATACCCTCCCCTAACCATAGAGGAACTTTTTAAACAATATCTGAGGACTATATTAGCAACCTAAATTGACGACAAAAATTCTCTTGTCACAATATACACGTATTCTATACATTCAAACATGGGTGGTAATACGGACAAGATTTTTAAATCAAAAAAATCACGGAACCTACCACATATATTTACTTTATTTTTCAGCGTGACTGACAGACTGACGGACAAAGTAAATAACATACTTGATACTCATTCGTATTGGGAATCTTCACAAAAAAATCAGCTGTCTACCTTAAATAGCTCATGACTGACCTATGGACAAAGTGAATTACAGAGAAGCTTCGCTACATTATTCGTTGGCTCAACAACTTTCGGTACTTTTATTGAATTTTGTTTAGTTAATTCTATAAAACAAGTGTCCAAACGTTTCAACCTCTAACTATAAACTATAGAAGTGTTAATTTTATGAATCATCATTGGGGATAAACACCAATATATCGGCAATTTTTTATCCCTTGAAATACCTGACAATATGAATTATAGAGTAGCTTCGCTACTAAAAACATATTTCAAGTAGCCTGTCAAATTTACAATAGAAAATATGTTTTTTTTTTATTGAAGAAATATTTTATACATTAATATTAATAATTTTTATTATATAATAGGTAAAAAGTATATTTATCAGGTATAGCAATAAAAGCCCATACCAATAATTTTGTGTATTTTCATTGGGACTTTACATCAACTTATCATTCATATGAAGACTTTTTAAAAAAGAACTTATTTCTGTGTATACTTTTCAACCAATAATTTTAATCTACATATAGGGAAATATTATTTTTTCGTCCATTGTCTTATCCCTTAAGGTCCCTGAATGAAATAACCAATACATTTGTTGCATAAAATATCGAATTTTTTTAAAAGAACAAATAAGGGATAAGACAATGACCGATAAATTGATGTACATCCCAATTCACAAAATTGAATCTTCTGTAGATTACAATTAGTAGTTGAAACGTTTGGACAATCTACTTTATGAACCAACCAATCAAAATTCAAATAACGTCCCAAAAGTTGTTAGGCCAACGAACAAGCAAACATAATTATAAAACTTTGGGGACTAGTGTAATAAACAGCCAAATATCCCCTCCCTCCATTGAATACCTATAGATGCTGTCCCAATAAACTTTACTCATTAAAATAAATTCAAAAGCTTGAAAACAGGCTCGGCAGCTGTAACCACTTGTTATTTTCAGCTACAGCCGCTGACCCAAATGTGTATTCTACCGCTTGCCTAAATGTTTTGCTTGCTACAAGCTGTCCTTTGTAAAAAAAAGCTGCTGCCAAGCCGCTCTGAAAATACGTCTTGGCTGCCGAGACCTACTTACAAATCTAAAAGTTTTAATATCAAGAATTTTCTAATTTCAGGACTAGTTAACTTATACAGGGAGTGAGAGGAGGTTGGGCTGTTAATTACACTGGTACCCAAAGTTTTATAACCACGTTATATTATTCGTAGACTAAAAAATGGGTACTTTTTGTTGTTGGTTCATTAATTTTCAGTGTCCAAACTTTGAAACAAATAATCCTAATCCACAGAGGGGGTAATTTTGTTTATCATTATTGGGGATGTATAAAAATTTATCATCCATTGTCTTATCCCTTGAGATCCCTGTGACTCCGTGATAACGAGGAATTTTCACGGATTTACTTCAAACCAAAGAATATAAAGTGTTCATTCCTTTCCGCCAATGAAAAATATAACCTGATACAGTCGTAATTTTAATATTTTTGAAGGTATATTTAATCCTATCAATAATACAGAGTAGAACGATGTCTGTCTGTCTGTCTGAAGCTTAAGATCTCAGTAACCACTGAACCGATTGGGCTCTACTCTTCAAAGTTCAAGGAATATACCTACTGGTCCTGGGATGGTTTTAAGCTATTTTCTTGGGGGGTGGGACACCCCCAACTCCCCCAAAAACAAAAAAATTCCCCCACCCCCCAAAAAAATTTCCTTTTAAAATCTAAATAGCACCTCTTAATTAAACCTCTTGGGTTAGGCTAGGGGCGAAGCCGCTAGTTCTAATATATAGAGTAGTAAGGCTTTTTTATGTACGTAGTTTAAGATTTCAATAACTACTGAACCAGTAGAGATCTCCATTATAGAATTGCTTCTCTTAGGTCCCGAGATGGTTTTATGCTACTTTATTTCTTTTATTAAAGCCTTTAGATGGTTTGTGGCTATTTTCTAACCGTCCCTACCCCTTGTAATACAAATATGTATTTGTAAAACAAAAATTCCTTTCTTTACTACTTTTATACTTACATATTCGTGGACAATTCATGTACATGTTTGTTTTCATTAAGGTTCAAAACCAGTTTTTTTTATGTAATCGTATACTTATATTGCTTTTTTGTAAGAAAAGTTAAATTTCATAGATCCTATGTAAAATATTCTATAGGTGGGTTCTAAGGACAACTATTCATAGTAATATTACTTTAAGTTCCTTCGTCTTACAATCCGTTAAAATTTAATATCAGAGCTCATTTAAATTTCCTTCATCAAAAAAACAAAATCTCAATTTATTAGCTTATTATTTTGCTGTCAATAGACAAAATATTTCCATTTTTGTTGTTGAATTATTGGTAGAGTTTTGATGAAAAAGTTGTGGCTGCACAAAGTATCTAAAACAATCAGCATTGTGACGTCATAAAAATTATCCATCTCTTCCCACTTCTCCTCTCATCTCCCTCAAGTTTATGACACATGCAGGCTGATTTTTGAGACACTTTGTCCTGCTACGAAAAATTGTTGCATTTTAACGTTTTTAGAACCGTACTAACGCAGAATGAGGTGTAATCATAGATTATTATATGTAGAAAACTATCGAAAGCTTTTTATTGTACACATTTAGGGAAAAATCTTAAAGCGTCGTTGTAAGTAACTCTTTATCTTTGAGGGAGGGAGGAGACATTGGACTGTAAATTACACGGGTTACCCACTTTTTAAAACATTATTCATTAACTCAAAAATTTGGGTTTATAACATAGTAACCAGAATTTTTGGGTATACAAATACGATTACGTTTTTATAAAACTTGGGGAACCAGTGTAATTTACAGTCCAATGTCCACTCCCACCCTGAACTAGGTGTTTATTATAAATTACCTACTTGCCTAATCATCTACATGAATTTATTAAATAGCTACCTGACAATTTATCTACATAAATTTATGGCCTGTGAAATGGTTTTGTCGCAGGATTTAAATCCCTTAAGAATATCACATTACTGTCACAGGGGTCGGAGGGATAAGACAATAGTCGATAAATTGATTTAAATCCTCAAAGATGCTACACAAAAGTACCCTTTCTGTAGATTACATATAGTGGTTTAAAAGTTGAACACTTAACTTAATAAACAAGCAAATCGAAATTCATAAAAGTCCTAAAAGTTGGTATTCCAATGAATAAGAAATCTTTATTATAAAACTTTGGGGACTACTGTAATAAACAGCCCATTGTTCCCTCCCTCCTTAAGAATATCACATTACTGTCAGGGATGGGACAATGGGCTGTGAATTAAACTAGTCCCCAAAGTTTTCTTATTCGTTGGCTTAACAACTTTGGAGACTTTTAAGAAAATGGCCCATTAATTAATGTACACCCCCAATGATGATACACAAATTTAACCTCTCCGTACATTAAAATTAGTGGTTTAAACGTTTGGAACCAACCAATCAAAATTCAATAAAAGTCCCTAAAGTTGTTAGGCTAAAAAATACACAAAATTACATAACTCAAATCGAATTAAATCGCTGAAAATTTATCCATGTTCACATATATCATTTATATCTTTTTACATTTAAGTACGTTTCAGTGATAAAATAAAGATTTTAGCAGATTTTAGCAGGGAGGGAGGGGACATTGGGCTGTTTATTACACTAGTACCCAATAGTTAAATAACTTATTCTTATTCGTTGGGGACTTTCCCTGAATTTTGATTGGTTGGTTCATAAAGGTAAGTTGCAAACGTTTTAACCACTAATTGTAATCTACATTATGTGCATCGTCATTGGGGATGTAAATCAATTTATCGGCCTTTGTCTTATCCCTATAGATCTTAGGTTTTAGGTAGCACCGAAACACGAAAAGTCATACTTGTCTGTCTGTCTGTATGTAAATTAAGGATCTTAAGGGATAAGACAATGACCGATAAATTGATTTATATCCCCAATGATGCTGGACAAGATTACCCTTTCTGTAACATTCAAAAGTCTGGACATTAATAGTTTGGAACTTACCAATCAAGACTTACCCAAAGTTTTTGAGCCAATGAATGAGGTAATAATATGGTTATAAAACTTTGGGTACCAGTTTAAATTAAAGTCTAATGTCCCTCCCTTTGATTAGTTGGTTCGAAGCTATAAGTGTCCAAACTTTTCAACACATATTTCTATTCTACAAAAGGGTAATTTTGTTTGTCATCATTTAGGATGTAAATCATTTCATCAACCATTGGCTTATTCCTTAAGATCCCTGGTCTATTGGTGACAAAATGTATTATGTTCCATGCTCCCAGAAATCTTATGGGATAAGACAATGGCCGATGAATTCAATACACAAAATTAACCCTTTTGTAGATTACAGTAAGTGGTTCAAACGTTTAAACACTCAACTTAATGAACCAACTAATCAAATTTCAATAAAAAGTCCCAAAAATTGTTTAGCTAACACATAAGAAAACATTAATATGAAACTTTGGGGACTAGTGTAATAAACAGACCAATGTCCCCTCCCTCCCTGTACAATGCTCTCCTCTAGTTACATGTAATTTTTTGAGATAATCCTATAATTGTTCTTCACGATTATACAAAAAAAAATGATGCTTTTCCTCGAAGCGCCTTGTTGAGCATAATATAACCCCTCCCCACCACTTTTAATGAGGTTAGGTCAGTTTATATTGGATACTAGGTAGCCCCACAGGGTTTAGACAACACAGATATAGGCCCAGCGGGGTTAAGGATTAGGCATGGAAACCAATCCCATTATTTTTAAATGGGGGGGGGGGGGGTGGAGGGTTTTAGTTCATTTTGAGGGAAAGCACCACAAAATTTCACATAAAAAACACAGGGATAGGACATGGGATGATAAATTAAGCATTCCCAAATAAAGTCTTAAAAATTTCCTCTTTTGTGGAAATTTGAAATAGTTTTTTTTTATCGCATCGAATTATAGACAGCTTTTGCGGATATCAAAATAAAAATAATAAAATTAAAACCAGTTTTGATAGCCAGTGTTTGTGGAAAATTGTCTGTAATACGATTCTATACATGATTTTCACTAAAAGAGAACCGGTTCAAGCTTTTTTTTATCGGCTCGAAGCCATACTGTGAATGGTTTAATTTTGTTCTACTGTATTACAAATATTTGAGCTACTAAAGGCAGAAATGTTTTTATTTTAAAATATCGATGACAGACAGACGGATAAACATATATGTAGATTAGATGTATATTAGGGATCTTAAGGGATAAGACAATTACGATAATTTGATGTACAACACCAATGGTGATAAACAAAATCATCCCTTCTTTAGGTTAAAATTTTTAGTTGGAAAGTTTGTACAATGCTAGTTGATGAACCAAACAATAAAATGAAATAAAAGTACCCAAAGTTTTTAGTCTTGCAAATAAGGAATCTTAATTTAAAACTTTGGGTACCAGTGTAATTAACAGTTCAATATCCTCTACCTTTCTGAATAAATGACAGAAACTTATTAAGAAACTTTGCTTTCCAAAATAATATTTATTAAAAAGGAAAAAATTGTAAATAAATATTTTGCAAACTTATAATTAACATATTTTTAGCTACTTTATCGTTATACGGCTTCTTAATTTGGGATCAACTGAAAATTGATTGCCTATTTCTTTCCTAATTTCCGAAGTTGTACAGAAGATAACCCAACAGTCACATCTATAAGTGTATATGTAATTATTCTTTTTTTCAGAAGTCTAAAATGGCAAAGGTGTTCAAAAAAGACCCTCAAATGTTTTATAGGTAAGACAAATTTACAATTTTACAGTTAATCTTCTTGGCGCTTTCACATAAAGTGCCTTGTTCAACAATGTTACCTAGTTTCAAAACCAATGGGTTAGGGTCGCGTAGATATAGGCCCCGCAGGGTTAGGGCCCCTGTAGGGTTTAGCCTAAAACCAACCCATGATCACTGTGAAGCTTAAAAAAGAATTTAAAACTCAATCGATTCAGTGGTATGCGAGATATTAATGGAAAAAAACCTTGTATCTAATTAACAATTGTCCGCGAATACAAAAATAAAAAACAATCGACAATTTCATTTCAGAAATATTGAACCAAAAATGAAGTTTTAGAGTTTCTAAAAACAAATATTTTATGAATTAAATTTTTCCAACCTTTAACCATTCTTTTGGCTAAAAAATCAGGAAGGGAAGGGGACATTAGCTATTTACAACACCCAAAGTTTTACATTAACATTTTCTTATTCAATGGCTTAACAACTTTGGGGACTTTTATTTTAAGTTGAGTGACTAACCCTTTCAACTACAATTTGTAGATGGGGTAGTTTTCTGAATAATCATTGGAGAAGTATATGAATTCATCAGCCATTGTCTTATCCCTTTAGATCCCTGATAAAATCAACATTCTTTTGTGAGAGAATATGTTGATCATGGATTTAGGGAAAATGCAATGGATAATAAATTGATATACATCCCAATGGTGATAAACATAATTACCCTTTTTGTATATGATTTCATTTGTTGAAAAGTTTATACACCAATAAGATTACTTGGCTACAAAACTTTAAGCACCAGTATAATTTTCAGTCCAATGTCCTTTCCCTCCAGTCTTGATACAAGATTCCTTTCAAAAAGGAATTATAATTTCCAGTCCAATGTCCTCTCCCTCCTTTCTTGATACTAGATTCCTTTCAAAAAGGAATTAGGCTGGAAAAATTTTCCCTGTAAAATAAAACAAGGAGAGAAACTTTCATATTAGCGGATTTACATATGATTTCTTATCCTCTTCTATTAAAGTATTGAGTCCTCCATGTTAGGACAGCCTTACATAGGTTCTGGGGTAGTTTTATTATTAGATTTTATCCATTTTTTTCTCTCGTATTTTTTATGCTTATTTCATGGGTTAGGAGTAAAGATTAGGATGGCCCCGCAGGGATAAACAGAGAAAAGGCGGCGTGGTAGTTCTTCGTTTGATTGATTTCTTGAAGTAGGGTTCGGGCATTTCATTAAATGGCCCCACCGGTTTGCAGTCTTCTGCATCCTCCCCCCCCCCCCAATATATCAAATGTATTTCCAAAAGAAGGGGGAATAATCATATATAAGGCAATTCCTTCTTATAAATCCAAACAGTTATTTATCACATCGTATGTTAAACAGCTTTCTGCAGATATAAAAATGTACAATTATAAGATTAACACAAATTTTGTGATAAATGATTTAGCTTAAAACTGGTTTAAATCCAGCGGATATTATCGGTTTCGAAGGCATACTGGAAATATTACATTTATAGAGATGCTACGAATCTAAAAAGCAATTTCTTTGTTACACTCCTATGAATGGAAAGTCTTTATTTTGGAAAACTATCAGGGATCTAAAGGGATAAGACAATGGCAGATAAATTAATGTACATCCCCAATTATTTTTATTTAAAATTACCCTTTTGTAGATTACAATTCATGGTTAAAACGATTGGACACTCAACTTGATGATCCAACTTATCAGAAAGTCCATAAAGTTGGTAAGCCAACAAATGAGGCTATTATGAAACTTTGGGGACTAGTGTAATAAACCACCCATTGTCCCCTCTCTCTCTCTGAAACAGGAAACAAGAGTAATTTTAATCATGGAGGGAGGGACATTTGCCTGTTTAAAAGTCCCCAAAGTTTAAAAATAAAATTAAGTTTTGGTTTAACCACTTTGGGTACTTTTATTAAATTTTGATTGGTTATTAAGTTGAGTGTTTTAACGTTAAAACCACTAATTGTAGTCTACAGATGGGGTAATTTTGTGTATCATCATTGGGAATATGCATCAATTTATCGAGCATTGTTACGGACTGACGGACAGACAAAATAGATTATAGAGTAGCTTTGTTAATAAAAACTACCAAATTCTACAAGTAAATGTTTACATAAAAGGTTACATAAAAATCAATAGTCATAAATAATTCAGAACATTTAAAATATTACATTTATATATTACCCAGGTATCCGCTTCCCTCACTGACTGACTCACTAAGTCCTTTAAACAGAAAAGCTTGGAAATTGCTATCTTTCGGTTTCCAATTCAATAAAATTCCCCAAAGATTTTAAGCCAACGAATGTTATGACGTGCTTTAGAAGTTTGGGTACCAGTATAGTTTACAGTTCGTCATAGACAAAGCCCAAATTGTGTTAGAAATCATCCAAGTGACGTCATAAAAAAGAGGGATTATCCATCTCTTTTTTAGGGGTTTTCTTTTCCACTTCTCCTTTCATCTCCCTCATTTGTATGCCGTCACAGGGATCATCTTTGACACAATTTGGGCTTTGTCGCCGTCATAGGTCCTAGATTTTACTAAATCTTATCATCATTGTCCTTTTTTTTGAATGTATAAGAAACCAGGGAGAGAGGATATTTTGGATTGTAATTTATACTGGTCTCAATAGTTTTCTAAGTTCTCTTATTTGTTGGCCTTAAAACTTTGGGAACTGCATTAAATCTTAATTGGTTGTATAAACTAGCAATGTCCAAACTTATCAACCAATAGTATTAATCTACAGAAGGGGTAATATTGTGTAGAAAATCAATTTATCATCCATTGTCTTATCCCGATATTTGACAATAAACCTTTCATTGACCTAATTTTATTTCAAACACGCAAATGTCATATTAAAGGAAGAATAGATAAAAATAAGATTTTGTGGGAATAGTCCCTTTCGTGGCAACGCCCCTGAAGGGGCGATCGTCATATTTTTAAAATGGCTTTTGAAAGTTTATTTTAGGTTAGGTTAAGTCATACTGGGTTAGGTGATTGCCCCGCAGGGTTAGGCAATTGACCCCCTAGGGTAAGAGCCCCCCAAGGGGGCTAGAAATAGGAGAAAAGCTATTGTGAAAAAAACGAAGAATCGTCCAGGCCTTTAAGGAGCGTTGCCACGAAAGGGACTATACTTTATTTTGTAATGGATTTAGAATATACGTGGATATATTTACGGGAAAAATATGTCGTCAATTTAGCTTGCTAATACGGACCTCATTCATTGGTCAGTTCATTCATCAAGTAGGAGGGAAGGGAATTGGAAAAAGAGGATGGATAAGGAGTATAGTTATTTTAGCCAGCTGCATGCATGGCCTTATAAGAGTACATCAAAATCTGGTGCAAAATCCAAGTAATAATGTATCGATTTAATTTGTGTACATTTATTCAGGGATCTAAAGGGATAAGACAATTGACGATAAATTGATGTTTATTCAAAATGATGATAAACAAAAATACATCTCTTGAAGAACAAAATTATTTGTTGAAAAGAATGGCTACTAATAGTTTGAAAAAATCAACCAACCAAAATTTAAAAGAAGTGCCTAAAGCTTTTAGGTCAACGAATAAGAGGTTATAAAACTTTAGGTTCTAGTGTAATTTTACGTTCATTGTCCCCTCTCTCCATTTTTATTTTTGTGTATATTAAGAAGTACAAATCTTTTTTTGTGTGTAAAAGTTGCTATCTTAAAATTTCAGGGAACTAGAGGGATAAGACAATGGTCAATAGATTAATGTTTATCCCTAATAATGATACCCAAAATTACCCCCTCTGTAGATTACAATTAGTTTTTGAAACGTTTGGAGTTTGGACATACTTTTTAATGAACCAACTAATCCAAATTCAATAAAATACCCCAAAAGCAAACGAATAAGAAAACATTAGTATAAGAATTTAAGGGACTAGTGTAATAACCAGTCCAATGTCCCCCACCCCTCCCTGGAAAATTCAGATGTTCCTTTAATGAAATGAAGAAAAAAAAACAGTTGTATAAATGTTGACGTCTTTTGGATAAAAAAATCGTAAATGCACAACGTAGAGAAAACAAGGATGACAACATACATAAAAACGAAGCTCTGAATTAACCGTTGAACAAACGATCATTTACACCTAATAAACATAATATTAATTGAAAAGTAAAAACAAAACTGTATAAAAATGTGTTGCAAAATTACTTAAATACAGGATTATGAACTGTGATGCTACACATGATTTCTCGGTATGTCTGATAACCTGTTCCTATCCAGTGGATATTATCGGTTTCGTGGCCATACTGGAAAAAATATATAAATAAAGTTTACTTTAGCAGAAAATTTAAATTCACGATTTGAATTAAGATTCAATCTTTTTATTAAACAAAGGTTTTTTTATCAAGCAAAAGGTCTTTAATTTAGATTTTTTCTTCATATTTAAAAAGAAGTTTTATAACCACGTTATCTTATTCGTCGGATAAAAACTTTGGGTGATTGGTTTAAAACTAGAAGTGTCTAAATTTTTCAACCATTATTTGGGGATGTATATCTAATTATTATCTATTGTCTTATCCCTTAAGATCCCTGTACTATTATAGCCAAAAACATTCGAAACTTCTTTCCAGTTTGGATTCGAAACCTATTAATATCCGTTGGATTAAAAGACATACTGAAAAATAATGTAATGTATCATAATACAGACAATTTTCAAAGAATTATAAAATAAAAATCATGAAATTAATATCAGTTTTATTAACAAAACTGGTTTTAATCTTATAATTTTTCATTTTAATATCCGTGGAAATCTGTCTATTATACTATGCGATAAATAACTATTCTTGAGCCTAATAAATGTAGAAAAAGTTAACATAATGTAGAAAAAGCAGGGATCTTAAGGGATAAGACATTTGTCGATAAACAAAATAATTACCTCTTCTGTAGAATAAAATAATTGTTTGAAAAGTTTGAACCAACCAATCAAAATTTGATAGAAGTACCCAAAGTTTTTTTACCATCAAATAAGAAACCATTCCTATGTATAAAACTTTGGGTAACCAGTATAATTTACAGTCTAATATCCTTTCTCGTATTCATTCGAATCCGGTGGATAGGAACCGGTTCTCATCCATACGAAAAAACTATGTCTAGCATCGTATTATATCCAGCTTTCTACGAATATAAAAATGTACAATCATAAGATTAAAACCAGTTTTTTTAGCCCGTGCCTACGGCACCTAGGGGCTAAAAAACTGGTTTTAATCTTATAATTGTACATTCTATATCCGCGGAAAGCCGTTTATAATACGATGCGAGAAATAACTATTCCTTCCCGGAGAAAAAGTCTTATTAATTCTCTAAATGTTATATAGAAGTATTTTACATTCGGGCAAAATTTTACTTCAATTTAGCTAAAATGTTTCAGAAACTATAATAATTTTAATGCTTAAAAATCTATTTACATACTAGCGGCTACGCCCCTTGAGGCCTCTAGGGACACGTAAAATTGTTTCTTTTCAATCTTTCAATTTCAATTCTTTAATCTATTTTTTATTTTTGTCGATTTCTCTGGGGAGGGTGGTGTTACCCTCCCCCAAAATAGATATAAACCTTCCCGGGACCTGTAAAGAGCTACCCTGTTAAGAAAAACCCGATCGATTCAGCGGTTTGCGAGATCCTTCGGTACAAACATACAAACACAGACATCCTGTTACTTTATTATAAGGACAATCGACTGCTACAATGGATATAGGATATACGTGGATATTATATAATTTGTCGTCAATTTAGCTTGCTAATATGAACATTATTTATTGGTCATCTCATTCGTGTAGTAGTAGGGGAGGGGATGGATTAGGAGCGTTAATTTTAGTCAGCTGTGAGTATTACTCTATTAGAGTACATGAAAATCTGGTGCCACAACAAAATAATGATATACCGATTACTGCTGTATTAATGCTGTGTGGTGGTACCCTCCCCCCAAAACAACTATAAACTTTCTCAGGACTAGGGTTGGGCCGGATAACAGGTCTGGCCGAATTTCAATATCCGGCCGAATACTGGATATTAAAACTATCCGGTTACATGTTATCCTGATGATTTTTGACGCCGGATTCCGGCCGGATATCTGGTAAATTGCCGGATATCGAACGTTGGCCAGATATCCAGCCGGAACCGGATATCCGGCATTATAAATCAGCCGGGTATCCGGTATCCGGCCCAACCCTACCCAGGACCTGCTACATTGCAAAGGAGAACCATATCAGTTAGTGAGATCCTTCAATACAGACAGACAGATCCTGTAACTTTATTATAAGGACTTTGGTACAGACAAATACTGATCCTGTTACTTGAATATAAGGTTGACTTGCAGAGAAAGCCTAAAGTGTCATGTGTGACGTCATAAAAATCCATCTCTTTTTTGATGGTTTCCTTTCCCACTTATCCTCTCATCCTTCCTTTTTAGACGTATTTTTTTTGACGTCACACATGACACTTTAGGCTTTCTTGACTTGTACCTTAGTTGCTTTTTTTGAGATTTTTTAAAGGAACATACTACTACTACTGCCGTGATTGAGGCAATAAAGATCCTAGAATTATCCTATTCATCTTATTTCAGTAGTTTCAGGTTTTTACTCAAAATTCTTTATAATATTCTACTTATAGAATGGCAACGCTATTATAAAGTATAGACATTCACCTTGCTTAATGAACCAACCAACTAAAATTCAATAAAAGTTCCAAAGTCAATGCAAAGAATAGGTTATTTTATAACTTTGGTGGACTAGTGTAATTAACAGTTTAATGTCCCCTCCCTCCCTCGCTACCACCACTGCCGTGATTGGTGGGTCAATAAAGATCCTAGAATTAGTTATTCAGTTGAGCTTAAGGTGAAAGGTTGTCTAAACCATTCTCCTCCCCTTCCCCAACTTTTAACTCTACAGCGGACTAAACTAGCTAGTTTTAACCGCCCGCTATCCATCACAAACAATTGTAAATCGACAGCTGACTAGTACATCAAGTTTTGACCGCCTACAACCATCATTTCTACAGTTCAACACACATCTAATCTGCTCTGCAAGTGAAAATTTAAGATAAGTTATTTCTCTTAGTGTTTATTTAAAAGTGTTTATATTTCTGATATCTAGGTTACTTTCATTATTTAAGGTAATTTATTTGTTTCTTATTGATTATGACTAATAACATTACCCCTAACTCTAATTCCTCCCCTGAAGGGCAGCAAGAAAATTCCACTACCCCTCCAGATTGGAATAATTTTACTTTTGACCACTTTGCTAAAATAACTGAGACTACGGGAAAAATAAGGGAAGAACTAGATAAGCTAAGCCAATGTAATAGTGGGAAGCCTAGTGAAAAGGCTAAAATCATAGCTCCAATAACCAATTGGTTTCTTGAATTGGAAACTAAGATGAATGATTTGTCGAAGTATGTTTTTAACTTATCAGACAACCAAAAAACGTTGATTAAAAGAATTGAAAATCTAGAGGCTACGGTTGCTATCAACGTGGCTTCTGGCGACCTTGTTTCTGATATCGAACGGTCTGCAGGGTATAAAGATTTGTGCAATGAAACTATGCTTGCTTCTTTGAGTAGTAAAGTCCCCAACTTGGATTTAGGCGTTCATATTGACAGGGATTCTGATATTTCTATGATTGAAACGGTTAGGACAAAGCTGTCTTCTACTCTCAATCCTAAAGTTTTGTCGGACGTAGTAATTACCCCATTAGCTAAAGAAACATTTGAAAAAAATGACAAGTTTATTGTTCCAGTATTACTGAAATCCAAAACTAAACAAGGAAAGGCTGCTTTAGATAAGGCCCTAAAGACGAAGGGTTTAGATGTTAACTTTCATTGGCCTAAACAATTGTTTCCAATTATTAAAAGTTTAAGAGAAAAGTACAAAGATTTTAAATCTGAGGACATGGATTTAACCTCTAAGCAAATTCTAATTAGGCCCAGCGCAACCGGAAAATCCATAATGGTTTCTTATAGAAATGGATTGGGCACTAACTGGACATTTTTAGAAAGTTTTAAAACTCCTGCGCCTCAAGCAATGATTGAAAACACCAAATTCTTGCAACCTTTCTCTAGTAAATATATACAGATGTGAGTAAACAAAATAATCATTGGTTTAAAATATTCTTGTCAAAATAATGCATTTTTTATATAAACTGCTCCTTTTTGTTGTTACTTTTAAGTGGTATATTTACTTTAAGTGTGAAATGTTATTCCCCCTTTTTCATTCTCCCCCTTCTGCCCTTGGTTGTAATTTACCCCAATTTTATCATCCTAATTTCTACATTGACATTTCTCATAAATTGCAAAAAAATATTTTGAAACATTACACTATGTCTCTTGGTTCAATTTTATCTTTCAAAAAAGGGATAAACATTTTTAATTTAAAGAAAAATTTTAGTTCTTTTTGTAAGATTTCAGGAGATCCTAAATTTAAAAAGGAGAGGAATTAATATTTGAAGAAGTAATTGTAAGTCCCCCTCCCCCAGTAAACCAGCCTACATCTGGAAATTCTTTTTGTTTAGACAATGTAAAAGTTATAAGCCAAAATATGAACTCGCTTAATTTAAGTTTAGCCTCTCTAGATAAGGATGGGGGTAAGTTTAAAATGAAAATTAATGCAGTTTTAAAAACAAATTCACATATAATTTTACTTCAAGACACGCGTGTGGGTAATAATGTAACATTTCTTAAAAACTATTTAATGATAAGTAAATTCGGAAATTATGATATTTATCTTAATAGCACAAAAGGGGATCGTGGTGTAATCACAATGATAAAGAGAAATTTTTGTCATAAAGTTTATAGAATATTTAAATCTAGGTGTGAAAATGTCCTTATCGTTGATTTGCATATAAATAATGAACGAATGCTTATCATTAACTGTTATGGTCCAACTCAATCTCAAAATAAAGATTTTTATTCACTCTTAAAACAAAAAATTGAAAGTATTGGAATTTCTAAGTTTGTTATTTTAGGAGATCTAAACTGTTTAACATGTGATTTGCCTATAAATTCTAACGTAGTTTTGAATAATTATGAAATTCTTAACATGAGCGCAATACCTAACTTAATTCACACAAAAACTTTAGTGTCATGGATAAGGGATGGATTTATTGTAGACAAATTTAGACTTCTGTATCCAAATTTAAAAACTTATAGTTATATTCCTTTTAGTGTACAAGCTATAAATAGGTCACGGATTGACCATTGCTTGGCAAGCCCACATTTTAGTCCATTAATTAAAAAAGTTGAATATCCGAATAGGCTATCAAAATATTTTGACCATAAACCTGTCGTTTTCTTAGGAAAAAGTAAGAATATTACTAGACCAAAAGTTATTGATAGCTCCCTACTAAATATTGAACATTTATATTCTAGAGTAAAATTTTCTGTGTACAGCTTTATGGTTGATAATACAGAACCTCCAAATAAAAATGAATTAACTCTACTAATTAATAGGATCAATATTTTATCTTTGTATATTCAGGGGCTTGAAAAAACGATATTAAAGCTACCCAATGATAAATTTTGTAAACATTTACTTGAAGTTTATAGTAATGAAATTGAAGAAAACTGTTCACTATTTCCCAGTATTGAAACTTTTTTGTCTTATAATACTAATTTGGAACCGGACTTAATGTTAGAATGTTTATTGAATGAAATAAAAAATACATGTATATCTTTTCAGTCATTTTATGTTAAAACAACAAAGGAGGAAAAACACAATTTGTCTGATCAATTATCACATTTAAGAAGTATTGGTGATTTTAATTCTGCTAATTTTAAAGAAATAGAGGCAAAACTTTTGGAAATTGAACACAGGGAAAATCTAAGACTTTTGGAAAACACAAATTATTTTAACTTATTGAACCATGAGAAAAGCACTAGAAGCTTTTCTGAACTTTTGAAAAATAAGAACTCTCATGAATCTTTATCTTCAATTAAAGACTACTCAGGGAATATTATTCAAAATGATAATGAAAGACAAAATTTTATTGTTAATCATTTTAAACAACTTTTTAGCACGTCTGTTGAACCAGAAATTTCTTTTGAAGAATTTTTTGAAAGAAATGAAAATGATCCAATTTTTGACCCTTTTAAATTATCGCAAGAAGATAAAATAAAACTTGAGTCACCTATTCAAATGTCTGAACTGGAAACCGTGCTTAAAAATGCTAATTTAAATGCTGCTGTTGGTTTAGATGGCATACCTATGGCGTCAATTAAACATTTTTGGGATTTAATTAAAGATACAATGTTACATGGTTTTAACTATATGGCAAATAAAGGGGAGTTAAGAGGTATGATGAATATAAGTAGAAGCAATTTAATTCCAAAGGGTGGAGATAAAGATCTTTCTAATATTAAAAATTGGCGTAGCATTGGTATACTTACATCTCCTTATAAACTATATAGTGGAGTTATAAATTTAAGATTAAAAACTGTTGTAGATTCCATAATACATAATGCTCAGAAAGCTTATTCTGATCAGTATTTTATACAAGAATGTTTAATAAATGTATATGAACTGCTTTCAAAATCAAACTCCACAAATTCTCCTTTAGCAAGTCTAATAATTGATTTTTCGAGGGCATTTGATACAATAGGAAATACCTACTTACAATCTGTACTGCATTTCTCTAATTTTGGTCCAAAATTTATTTTAATGGTATCTTCAACATTTAAAAACCGAAAATCTTGTATCTTGACTGATTGCGGTTTAACACAAAATTTTGAAAATAAGTTAGGTATTATTCAAGGAGACCTTCCATCTCCAAATTTATCTAAAATTGCAATTAACCCACTCGTTATAAAATTATGTCTATCAAATACTCTTAAAATTCCAAATTCAATTCCTTACAATTTTAACAGAGATGAAAATAAAGTAAATGTAGCAAGTGGTTTTGCAGACGATATGCAAAACTTCATGGAAGTAAAGTCAGAATCTCTCCAAAAATGTTATGATATTTTGACCAGTTTTGGAAAATTATCAAACCTTAAAGTTAACAACTCTAAGACTCAAATTATTATAACTGGTGGGTTACCTTCTTTTGATTTTATAAGAAAAGTTGAAGAACTTAATTTTGAAATTTCAGATAATTTTACAATTTTAGGTCTAAGCTTGCACAAATCTTTAAATGACACTAATTTAATTTGGGACAAAATATTGGCAAAAGTTGTAAAGTTGCGTAATTTTTGGAATTTATTCAATCTTAGTATTCCTGGAAGGGTTTCTATTATAAAAACATATTTTTATTCACAATTATCATATCTGGGTTCAATTTTCGAACCAACAGACCAATTTTTAGCAGACTTTGAAAGGTGTGTTGTAGGTTTTCTTAAACAAGGGGGAAGGATTGCAAAGGATAGAATTTTTCTTGACTGTAGCAAGGGTGGGCTTGGCCTGCCTAACCCAAAAGAATTTCTCACTAGTCTTAAAGTTAGCATTTTTTTAAAAGGTCTTAAAACAAATGATTCATGGGGTAAAGAATTAAGACAATTTCTTGCAGATCCTGAAAACCCAATATCTATACAAATCGATAAAATTATTCCAGAATCTAACCCAATTTTGTACAATCTAGTTAAAGCTTTTTTACGTTTTTGTGATTATTATTGGAAATTTAGTGGAAACATTCTCGCTGCCCAAGTTGTTAATAATCATTTATTCAAGGATAATCAAGGAAATATGATTAATAACAACTTCTTTACAATAAACTCATGGTTAAGGTATGGTAATGAACTAAAAAATCTTACCCTAAGTAATTTTATTTCAAACTTTGGCAATGTTTTAAATTATGATGAATTTTGCAGGAAATCTTCCTGTTATGTAACCCCAAATGAATTTCTAAGAATGAAACATAATCTAAGAGTATTTTTAAATAGGTGTAAAACGAAATTTTCTCAAAAATCTGCTTCTATATTGGTCTTTATTTCAAAGCCCAATTTGAAAGCAAAAGATTTTAGATACTTCTTAAATATATCCAAATCTATGTTAACAAATTGTCAACCCGTTAAAACTAGAAACACGTGGCTCAGTAATGAAATAGATATAAATAGAGAATCAAGGTTTATGTGCATGTGGAGATTATCCTATCTTCTTAAGAGACTTTGCTTTTAAATTATGTAACAATCTTCTTCATTTTAATGCAAATTTATCAAAATTTAGTGACACTAGTCCAGCATGTACACAATGTACAATAGCTTTAAATCTTCCCACCCCTAGAGAAACTTCTTGTCATTTTTATCTTTATTGCTCATCAAATACAGAATTACTTTTAGAATATTTTAACACTTTCCTTTACCAATCTAATATAACATGGGTTGCCAATTTTGTTTTCTTGGGAGCACCGTCTAATATACCATTCTATAAAGCTATAATTATCAATACAGAAATTATTATCTCAGCTTGGTTTCTTTTTGAATGTAAAAATAAGAAAATTAAACCTGTATTGTCAATGTTAAAAGAGTTTCTAAAGAATTATAGGTCAATATTTATGCGTTTTCCTAAATATCAAAATGCATATAATAAGTGGATAAGAGGATAAAAGGGTTAGTGTTATTACAGGGTCATTAAGAAAAACTGTTTTTTTTTTTAGTTTTGTAATTCTGTCTTAATATCTGTCAATATTTCTTTCAACTATGTATCTTTTCTAACTTAAAGGGCGAATATAGGTTTGATATAATATGAGCTTATTTCAAAGGTGCCATTATATAGTTTATAAATAACTTAAGGATATTGACATATCTAATTGTATAAGTCTGTTTATAGCTTAAAACCTTTCTAACTCAAAATAATATTATGTAATAAGTGTGGTTCCCTAAGAACTCAATTACCCTAGCATCACACAAGGCTTCGTAGCAAGGTTGAATTAAAAAGCTTTCGTTAAAGGATAGTCGTAATAACGTGGAAACCAATTAATCAGGGGTAAATATACCCATCTTCTACCTTAATACAAATTATATAAAGTAAAATATTTAAAAGTTTAAAAAACATCAAATAATGTAAAAAGTAAAAAAAAAAATATTGATAAAATTTTCTTGGAGGAAGAATGATTTCAAATCCCTGTTTTTTTAAGGTTCGTGTGTGTGTGTGTTAAAATTGCGTACATCAGGGTTTTTATATTTTCCAGAATTAACCAATGATCTTTGTACAGAAAATAAACTTTAAGACGTATTATTTACCCTAGTCAAAACTATTGGTGCACTTTTACGCAAATTATTTCTACGCTTTTTAAAAATTGAATTAAAGAGTATATAATCTAAAATAATAAACATTTAAATTATCATTTAAGATGCGTGCCATTGTAATAGTCAATCAAACTTAAGCAAAATAGTAAAAAAAAAGTCTTGTAAAGGGCTAAAATAAACCGTTTGTCGTCAATCTCATTTATCATATGTTCAATTGAAACAGAAAATTGCAAAATCTACTTAAGGATTTTTTTGAATTTTTAAATTTGGCATAGATATTCTAAAAGTATGAAATGGCACCTTTCATATAAGCTCATATCATATCGAACCTATATTCGCCCTTTAAACTTTCATTCTCTTTTTTTTCAGTTCTAAGCTGATGGCTCAGTGTTAACAGAGAATCAGGATAATCATTGATCCTTGTGTTAATGATAAAGATGCTATTGCCCTCACTCAGACTAGACGACGGAGCACAGTAAAGAAACCGAATCTATTTTTATGTAGTAATTGTAAATAATTATCAATTTTATATTTTTGTAATATTTTTGTGATTTTATTTTATAAACTGATTAAAAACCAATAAAATACGTAATAATAAATAAAGAATTATCCTATTTATCTTATTTTAGTAGTTCTAGGTTTTTTACCTAAAATTCTTTATAATATCCTAATTATAGAATGGCAACGCTATTATAAAGTATAGACATTAAACTTAATGAACCAATGAATCAAAATTCAATAAAAGTCCCCAAAGTTGTTGAAAACGTTATTACAAAACTTTGGAGACTAGTGTGATCAACAGTCCAATGTCCCCTCCCTCCCTGGCATAAAGGCAATAAAGACCCTAGAATTATCCTATTTATCTTATTTTAGTAGTTCCAGGTTTTTATCCAAAATTCTTTATAATATTCTAATTATAGAATGGCAACGCTATTATAAAGATTAGACATTCAACTTAATGAACCAACTGATCAAAATTCAATAAAAGTTCCCAAAGTTGTTAAGTCAACACAAAGAAAACGTTATTACAAAACTTTTGGGACTAGTATAATAAACAGCCCAATGTCCCCTCCCTCACTCGCTAGCACCACTGCCGTGATTGGGGCAATAAAGATCCTAGAATTTTCCTATTTATCTTATTATAGTAGTTCTAGGTTTTAACCCAAAATTCTTTATAATATTCTAATTATAGAATGACAGCGCTATTAGGTATAAAGTTTAGACATTCAACATAATGAACAAACAAATCAAAATTCAATAAAAGTCCCCAAAGTTGTTAAGTCAACACAAAGAAAACGCTATTACAAAACTTTGGGGACTAGTGTAATAAACAGTCCAATGTCCCCTCCCTCCCCGACTAGCACCACCACTGCCGTGATTGAGGCAATAAAGATCCTAGAATTATCCTATTTATCTTATTTTAGTAGTATCCAGGTTTTAACCCAAAATTCTTTATAATATTCTAATTATAGAATAGCAACTCTATTATAAAGTATAGAAATTCACCTTAATGAACCAACCAATCAAAATTCAATAAAAGTCCCCAAAGTTGTTAAGTCAACGCAAAGAAAACGATATTACAAAACTTTGGGGACTAGTGTATTAAACAGCACATTGTCCCCTCCCTCCCTCGCTACCACCACTGCCGTGATTGGGGCAATAAAGATCCTAGAATTTATCTTATTTTAGTAGTTCTAGGTTTTAACCAATTTCTTTTTAATATTCTAATTATAGAATGGCAACGCTATTATAAAGTATAGACATTCACCTTGCTTAATGAACCAACCAACCAAAGTTATTAAGTCAACACATAGAAAACGATATTATAAAACTTTAGGGACTAGTGTAATAAACATTCCAATGTCGCCTCCCTCCATGGCTAGCACCACTGCCGTGATTGATGGGTCAATAAAGATCCTAGAATTATCCTATTTATCTTATTTTAGTAGTTCTAAGGTTTTAACCTAAAATTCTTTAGAATATTCTGATTATAGAATGGCAGCGCTATTATAAAGTTTAGACTTTCAACTTAATGAACCCACCAACCAAAGTTATTAAGTCAACACAAAGAAAACGTTATCACAAAACTTTGAGGACTAGTGTAATAAACACACCATTGTCCCCTCCCTCCTTGGCTATTACTACCACTCCGTGATTGAGGCAATAAAGATCCTAGAATTATCCTATTTATCTTATTTTTAGTAGTTCTAGGTTTTTTACCCAAAATTCTTTATAATATTCTAATTATAGAATGGCCGCGCTATTATAAAGTTTAGACATTCAACTTAATGAACCAACCAATCAAAATTCAATGAAAGTCCCCAAAGGTGATGATCCAATGAATAAAAAAAGTTGTAGTTCTAGGTTTTTAGCCAATTTCTTTTTCTTTCCGCTTTCTAATAAGGACAAATTACTGGACAAATTGTCTCAAAAACCAGCCATGTGACGTCATGAAAATGAGGGAGATAATTTAAGAAGTGGGAAAGAAAACCCCTAAAAAAGGGATGGAAAATCCCTCATTTTTATGACGTCACATGGTTGATTTTTTGAGACACTTTGTCCAGTTACAATAACGCAGGTTAACTATAACATAAGTATTATGGTACGTTCGTAGGGATAAGACAATGGACGATGAATCAAAATGCATCACCAATTATGATAAAAATAACTTCAGTATGGCAAAAAATTGTTGGTTGAAAAGTTTGGACACTGCTAATTTGAAACTAACAAAGCAAAGTACCCAATTTTTTTTATTCAACTAATAAGAAAACGAGGATAAAACTTTGGGTACCAGCATTAATTTCAGTCCAATATTCTCTACCCCTCTGAGAATTATTGTTTTTGTCCGTCTATAGAATTATTCGCAAAACCAATTTTGATTTTTTTCTTTCAAAATTTGCTAATTTAAATAACGCAATAATGTTGTAAAAAAAACTAATTGAAATTTGTTGCGAATTATTAAAATATGTGGAAGGACAATTATCATCTACATAATAATACAAAGTAGAACGATGTCTGTATGTCTGTCTGTTTGTTTGTACAGAAGGATCTTGCTAACCACTAAACCGATCAGGTTCTACTTAACAGGGTAGCTTCTTATATGTTCTGGGAAAGTTTTTATCTATTTTGGGGGTTGGTACCACCACCCTCCCAAGAGAAATCGCAAAAAAACGACAATCTTAAAAATATTCGTGGAGACTTGAACGCAACATAGAAATTTTTTTCTAAAATTTTATATTTGAAATAACAAAAAAAAACATTTAAAGTGCCACTAGAGTCCTCTAGGGGCATAGCCGCTAGTATTGTATAAAGTAGCTGGATGTATGTGTGTGTTCGATAAGATCTCGTAAATATTCACAGGAATATCATGTGTCAGTACAGGGCAGGTTTAAGCCAATCTGGCACAAAAGGGGGGAGGGGGAAAAGAATGACAACTTTTGTGGAAAAATACACCCCAAAGTTTTTATGCGTATAAATTTTTGGGGGAGGTTACCTCAAGAGAAATAACCCTTAAAAAAACCTAGCTTCCTCAAAATAAGTAGCCGGAACATTAGGCTGTTTATTTGTTTGATTAGCCATAGTTTCTTAGGGTTTGGACCTAAGACTCCTGGAGTATGTTGAGACACTTTTGTATAGCCACCAGGGCCAGCTTAAGCTCCACGTTCAAGTATGACTTGACACGCTGTCTCGTGAGAGCTCCTCGTTATTACCTCACCCTCGCCGGTTTTGAGTATGGCAGGTGTCCCACCGTAATGAATGGCACTCTCCTCAGAGGAGCCTGGGATTAAGGGATGTGTTGGTATTATACACTTGATTATTAAGCATCCAAACTACCTAACAATCTCCCTTCCAACGCAACTGTGGGAGGTTGCGTGAATACACATTAGAGAATTCGAGACAACATGTTGTGATTGCAACATGCATGGGTTTGAACTCGAATTTTTATCACCGTAACTCAGTGCAGTACCACAGAGCTACGGCGCCCCCAGGCTGTTTATTACACTAGTATAGTTCCCAAAGTTTTATAAGACTGTTTTCTTATTCGTTGGCTCAACAATTTTTGAGACTTTTGGTTCATTAAGTTTAGTATCCAATCGTTTCAACCACTATTTGTAATCTACAGAAGGAGTATTTTTTTGGATGTACATCAATTTATCTGCCATTGTGTTATCCCTTTAGATCCCTGTGGAAGCAATAGCTAGTGGCAAAATTGATGTATCGTGCATAGAGTCAAAGTTTTGGTATAAAAGTTATTTTGAAAAGATCTTATGCTTTAGATTTTAAAGAATCTATTATTTTAGAGTTCTTAAGGGATAAGACAATGGATGATTAAGCGATATTACCCTCAATTATGACAAACAAATTAACCCTTCTGTAGGTTGGTACTATTTAAAAGTTTGGACTTTTTAGTTAAAAAAAAGCAAAAATTAAATTATGGTTATATAACTTTGGGCACCAGTATAATTTACAGTCCAATGTCCCATCCCTCCTTGGGTAGAATTTATGTTTAAGGGATCTTGAGAGATAAGACTAGGGATGTTAAGTTATATTCTCCCCAATTATGAAAAACAAAACTACACCTTCTATAGAATAATATTATTGGTTAAAAAGTTTAGACTTTCTAGTTTGGAACAAACCAATCAAAATTCAATAGAAGTTTCTGCTACATGGAATAAGATATATGGTTATAAAACTTTAATGTTTGAAGTTTGAAGTTTTTTAGCTAGTAGCAAATATTGAGATAGGACGCGGAGGCTAGGTACACTTTCGGAAACTAAAATTCAGTACATCGTATAATTACATTCCAGTGTCCCCTCCCTCCCTAATAAGTTTCAATTTTTCAGTGATCTTAAGGGATTAACAAAATTACCCTTTAGGTGACTATTTATATGAATTATTGGTGGAAAAGTTTGTACACTACTAGATTATATTCTCTATTACTTTTTTTACTTTTTAAGCTAGCAATCCATGTAAACACAGACAATTTAAAAAAAAAAAACCAGTTCTTCATTTTAATATCCATGGAAAGCTCTCTATGATACTATACGATATATTACTATTTTGCGCTATTTTAAAAATACTACTTTTTATGCATTAACTTTGGCTGTATAGGTATTTTAGTATTACGCAATAATTAGACTAATACGATGCTTTCCAAAAAATGGACATTTTTTATGAAAAACAAAATAGTGTAAATTGAAACAAGTTCAGCTATTCGATGGCTTAAAAACTTTAAATCTATTATTGGTTAATTGTATTTGGGGGTATATTTTATCGTCCATTGCCCACCCCCCCTTTAAGGTTTAAAAATGTTTTGTAGGGGGACATTATTCTATAGGTAAATTTTCTTAGGGGGTGGGGGTGCTAGTTGTTATATATACAGACAAACAGACATCCTGTTACTTTTAAATATTTCTTTATCTGAATAATTATCCCTATATTTTTTTTTCGCCTAAAAGTAATTTGCATCAATTACATGTGCAAGACAAGAAAAAAACTCAATTTTAATTTTTCTAAAATCTCATCTCAAATTACTTATGTAGGTGATCTATAGACAAAACCATTGCGTGAAAATTTTATTTATTTTTTTTTGGGGGGGGGGGGGAATGAATAATGTAAAGTTTTTCAAAAACTTTGGGGGCACACACGGTAGTATAAAATATGTATTTTTTTGGAATGAATTTTTTTTTTTAGGGTAAGAACCTATTTATTTCCTCCCCCATTGAAACTTAACAAGATACTATATAGTATTCCATTTTAAAGTAATGGTATGCATTGGGGGGAGTGAAAAACCATTGCCCCCCCCCCCCCCTGAAACGTAAGATACTATTTAGTATTCTATTTCTATTTGAAAGTAACAGAGTTTATGTAGCATAAAATGAATGGAAAAAAATATATTTTCCCTTTTATTTCTTTGCTTTTTAATAGCAGAAATCTAAAGGGATAAGACAATGGCCGACTCATTGATGTACATCCCCAATGTTAATACACAAAATTACAATTTCTGTAGATTACAATTAGGACACTCAAGTTAATGAACCAAGCAATCAAAATTCATTAAGCGTCCTCAATGTTGTTAAGCCAACGCATAAGAAAATGTTTTATAAAACTTTGGGGACTTGTGTAATAAACAGTACATTGTTCCCTCTCTCTCTGATAAGGAATATATTATGTAACAAGGATGACAACATCCATAAAAGCGAAGCTCTGAAACGGTAGGACAAACGAACGAGTGTCAGAACTGAAATGTAGAAATGTCGAATCAAAATTGTAAGTGAATTTGTTGAAAAACTGCTTAAAAACAGGATAATGTTTAAGGACATACTTACATTTTTAGGACATGATTATATAGATGCTTCGCTTATAAAATTGTACGTTGTTGTCCTTGGAATCAGTAGTCAAAAAATCAGATCAATCGGATAATTATATTTGATAAAAATTTGTTGTTAAAAAAGTTAAAAATCAACATGTTTTAAATCGTACCTAACTTCTACAGGAATCACCATGCAAAGTTTGAAATCGATAAAATAATTCTAACATGCCTAAATTTACGAAAAAAGCTATCCGTTCCAGACGGACGGACCGACCCTAATTATAGAATAGCTTTGCGTTTATAAAGGCATGGAGGGAGGAGACATTGGACTGTAAGTTACATCAATACCCAAAATTTTATTCGCTAGCTTAAAATTTTTGGTTACCTATATTAAATTTTTAATTAGTTCCAAATTCGAAGTTTTCTAACTATTTAACCAATAATTTAGTTCTAAATAATGAAAAAATTTTGTTTATCATCATTGGAGTTTCATAATAGTTATTTCTCGTACGTATTATAAACGGCTTTCCGCGGATATAGAATGTAAAATTATGAGATTAAAACTTTTTTTTTAGCACCGAGGTGCCGAAGGCACCGGCTAAAAAAACTGGTTTTAATCTTATGATTGTACATATTTAAATTCGTAGAAAGCTGGATATGATACGATGCTAGACATAGTTTTTTTCGTATGGATGAGAACCGGTTCCTATCCACCGGATTCGAATGAATACGAGAAATATTTTTATCCTTGTTTTTATTTTGAATAAAATTATGATGCCAATAAAAGCCTTTTTCCTAGACAATTTAGACATTTATATTTTAGTAGCAAAGCTGCTTTATAATTCACTTTGCCTGTCCGTCTATCCGTCCTTCAGTCAGTCAGTCCGTAACCCAATTTATGGGGAAAATGTATTTCTTTCAGCTGCTATTAAAAATAGAAAGCTAAAATTTGCAGTGAATATTTCTTTGTTTTTATATTGTTTTTGTCCGGTTGTCGTTCGGATGCTTGAAAAGACTATTTTAAAGGGTTTCGTGATTTTCTTGGTTATTTTAAAAGACGAAGCAATTATCTACATCTATGTACATACCTAATAATGTTACACAAAATTACATATTCTTTAGATTACAATTAGTGGTTCAAACGTTTGGACACTCATCTTAAGTAAATTTCCCCAGAATTAATTAGCCAACGAATAAGAAAAAGTTGGGGACTGGTGTAATAAACAACCAAATCTCCTTTCCTCATTTGTACGCCCAACTGTAAAGGATAGCTGTAATCGAAAATCCATGGTTGCTAGAATTGTCCTATCGTTTTAATACGTTGTAAGAATTTTGCATAGTATGGAAATTGTAGCAACTCTATAATCATTACAAGATAGTCCCGTGCGTACAATTAAACATATACTTGTTTAGCTTATTAAATTCTTGATTTTGAAATGAAGATTCCTAGAATGATTGGGAAGTATATAGCTCGACCAACATAAAGAAGTACAGCTTCTAAAAAGTGGATATAGAATATACATGGATATTATGACAGGGGGAAAATTGTCATCATTTTAGGTTGCCAACATGGACCTCATTTATTTGTCAGTTCGTTCATCCTGTAGGAGGGGAGGGTAAGGGGTTATTTATGGGGGGGGGGGGCGTTATTTTAGCCCGCTGCGAGTTTCTCTTTACAAGAGAACATGATAATCTGGTGTAACATCCAAGTAATAATATATCCAATCCATTTTAAAAAATCTCCAAATTTAGAAAAAGAAAAAAAATATATAAATTGACAATCAAAAATTGTAATCAAAAGTTGAATTAAAATTCAAATGAAAATCACATTGCAATATTTTACTTAATATTTTTTTCAGCAAAACCATTCTAAAATTTACATTATACAGAAAATAACAAGATGTCTGAGTGTCTGTTTTTAGCGAAGGATCTTGCTAACCGCTGGTCCAATATGGTTTTCATTTATACCTACATTCTAGAAGAGAAAAAGTGAGCCCCTAAAATTATTTCTTTTCAAATCTAAAATTTAAATTGTATGGTCGACTTTCCCCACCCTCCCCAAGTTATTAATTTTTTTTAGAAAGTATAGCATCGAACTTACCGAAATTATTTATCCTTGTTCGAGAAATGAGAAACAAAATGAAAACAAGATAGATAAAAAAACCATGATTTCAGGGATAGGACAACTAAACTAAATTATTCTTTCCCTGCAATGCATAATTTACCCATAAGTTCATGAAAGAGGGGGAAAGAAAGGGTGTAGATTAGTTATTTATGATTTAGTATGGATGAGAACCAGTTCTAATCCAGGGGATATTAATTGGTTTAATTTGATAAAAATGTGGAGTATATTTTTGTAAAAGATATTTACGACGTATGGACAATCACAATAAGTATTATAAGAAGCGCAGCTTCTTTGTAATTGACCTATAATTAACCAGGAATAAGGTATAACCAACAAGCGAAATATATCTGAATTAATATTTGCGGGGCAGAAATACAGGTCTTACATTCTACGATGTGTTGACCCCCAACGACAGATGAAATTACGTATAGGTTTCGTGATTTTTTTCCCCAAATTAACTTCATTGTTTTTATAAGCTGCTATACTAAAAGAAAGATGCGACCAAAAAATGAGGTTTATGTTAGCACCCTAAATAGACGAGAAATATGAGAATTAAGAGTATTCTTATTTTTAGGGAAGAACCAGGGATAACAAGAAAAGTGAGAGAGAGAGAGAGAGAGAGAGAGAGAGAGAGAGAGAGAGAGAGAGAGAGAGAGAGAGAGAGAGAGAGAGAGAGAGAGAGAGAGAGAGAGAGAGAGAGAGAGAGAGAGAGAGAGAGAACAAATAGAAAGTAATAGAAAGAAGTAATAGAAAGTTTGTCTGTGCGTTTGTTGCTTAAAATCTTTAGAATTAATTAAATAAATACCTGTAAGATTGGTAAATAAAAAGAGAGATAGAAAAATAGAAAGAGAGAGAGAGAGAGAGAAAGAGAGAGAGAGAGAGAGAGAGAGAGAGAGAGAGAGAGAGAGAGAGAGAGAGAGAGAGAGAGAGAGAGAGAGAGAGAGAGAGAGAGAGAGAGAGAGAGAGAGAGAGAGAGAGAGAGAGAGAGAGAGAGAGAGAGAGAGAGAGAGAGAGAGAGAGAGAGAGAGAGAGAGAGAGAGAGAGAGGGGGGGGGAGAGAGAGTACTAAATCCATCCCCCTAATTAAAAAAAAAAAATAAGTAGGGGGGGGGGGGGTATTTCAAGTAAGATTAGGTTATAAGAGAATAATTAGTTTTTATAATACTTATTTTCAGGGAAGAACCAGGGATAACAAGAAAAGTGAGATACTGTTTGAGAGAGAGAGAGAGAGAGAGAGAGAGAGAGAGAGAGAGAGAGAGAGAGAGAGAGAGAGAGAGAGAGAGTGTGAGAGAGAGAGAGTGAGTGAGAGAGAGAGAGAGAGAGAGAATAATTAGTTTTTATAATACTTATTTTCAGGGAAGAACAAGGGATAACAAGGAAAGTGAGATACTGTTTGAGAGAGAGAGAGAGAGAGAGAGAGAGAGAGAGAGAGAGAGAGAGAGAGAGAGAGAGAGAGAGAGTGTGAGAGAGAGAGAGTGAGTGAGAGAGAGAGAGAGAGAGAGAATAATTAGTTTTTATAATACTTATTTTCAGGGAAGAACCAGGGATAACAAGAAAAGTGAGATACTGTTTGAGAGAGAGAGAGAGAGAGAGAGAGAGAGAGAGAGAGAGAGAGAGAGAGAGAGAGAAAGAAAGAGAGAATAATTAGTTATTATTCTTATTTTCAGGGAAGAACCGGGGATAACAAGAAAAGTGAGATACTGTTTGAAGCCGTTCAATGTTCAAGTCAATCAGAACACACGGGTAAGAACCCCCCCCTCTCCCCCCCCACCACCTCTCCAAAAAATAATCAGAAAACTACCTGAATCTGAAAAGACCTTTTTAGTCTACTAGAAAATTATTTTCTGCTACTTGGCTGTATTAATATACCCACACCATATACACCATACAGTTATCTAACCCCTTCGCCTTCTAGTTTTTTACTCTAATTTAATACATTTATATATGTTGCTTTCTCTCAAAGTGCCTAGCAAGCAAAGAACCCCCAACCCCAAGTAAAACGAATAGAAACTAAGGGGAGGGATTGTTTTTCTCCTTTACCTATCCATGCGGGGCTACCTATTACCCAATATAAACTATCCATACTGACCAAAAGTAATGAACAAAAAAAACTAAAATCTGCACCTTCATTTTATTTTTTTTCAAGAATTAGTCAAAATGTTAACAGAAAATCGTAATGTCGATAATATGTCAGATATGGATACTTTTTATTAATTCCATTGACTAATTAAACTGGTTCTCAAAGTTTTAGAGGATCTCTAAATATAGCCGTTTGCGATCTAGATTAAAGAGAAGAGGTCTTGTTTAGAGATTTTAAGGGATAAGGCAATTAATGATAAATTTATATAATCCCGATGGTTAACAAAATTACATCGTACATAGATTAAAATTATTGTATTAAAAGTTTGATCACTTCTAGTTTGAAAGCAACCAACGAAGTCAACGTACCCAACGAATAAGATTGGTTTTAAACTTTTAATACCTGTTTAATTTTAAGTCCAATATTCCCTCCCTTCGTGGGTAAAATGAGGAAGAATTAATATATGATGATAAAAAGTGTATAGTCCCTTTCGTGGCAACGCACCTTAAGGGGCGATTCTTCGTATTTTTCACAGTAGCTTTTCTCCTATTTCTAGCCCCTTCGGGGGGCATTAACCCTTCGGGATCAATTGCCTAACCCTGTGGGGCAATCACCTAACCGAATATAACTAAACCTAAAATAACCTATAAAAAGCCATTTTAAAAATACGACGATCGCCCCTCAAGGGGCGTTACCAGGAAAGGGACTCTTCCCGATAAAAATAGTAAAACTTTTTTCATTAACATAATGCTGTTACACTTTTCCAGAAGGCTACATAAATCATTTTATTTATTCGCGGATTTTCTATAATTATAGCATATTCGTCTGTACCTCTTTTATGCTAACCCATTTACAATTAGAACATTTTAAAAATAAGACAATAACCCTTTGAAGGATTCGCTTTCTAATCAGCAAGAAAGGAGACATTGGACTGTAAATTATACTGGTGCCCAAAGTTTTATTTTAATCATTGGCTCAACAACTTTGGGTACTTTTGTATTAGATGGTTCCAAACCATTACTGTCTAAACTTTCAAACCAATGACTTTCATCTACATAGGGGATAATTTTGTTTATCATCATTAGGGATGTACCTCAATTTATCATCCATTGTTATATCTCTATAATTATTGGTCGAAACGTTTGGACACTGCCAGTTCTGAAATAACCAATCAAAACTTTGGGTACCACTGTAATTTACAGACCAATGTCCCCTCCCTCCCTGGTATAAGAATAGTTTTTTTTCTAGATCAATAGTTCTTATAATAACATCAATATTTGATTTATCTTTTAGTATTATCTTATCCAGAGAGGGAGGGGACTTTGAGCTGTTTTATTACCCTAGTCCCCAAAGTTTTATAATAACGTTTTCTTATACGTAAAGGCTTATCAACTTTGGGGACTTTTATTGAATTTTTGATTACGTTTAGTGTCCAAACATTTCAACCACTAATTGTAATCTACAGAAGGGTGAGTATTATGTATCATCATTGGAAATATAGATTAATTTATCAGCAATTGTCTTATCCCTTTAGATCCATGATTCTTTAAACACTTCATTTGAAATGGAATTAGGATTATAAAAAAGCAGAGATTAGACAATGGATGATAAATGGATGTATTAAATACCCCAAATTATTAGAAACAAAATTACCCAGTCAATAGATTAAAATTAGTGGTGGAAAAGTTTGAGAATACATTTTTTACCTATGGACAGGGTTAGGGCACCTCAAGTAAAGGCCCCCGCAGGGTTAAAACCCCTCACAGGGCTAGGCATAAAGAAAAAGCGCTACCCCCCTTTATTTTTCAATTATTTCCAAAATAAGGAGGTGGGTTATCTACTAAAAAAGTAGCGGGACAAAGTGTCTCAAATATCAGCCATGTGACGTCATAAAAATAAGCGATTATCCATATCTTTGTTACGGGTTTTCTTTTCCACTTCTCCTCTCATCGAGTCATCTCCCTCATTTTTATGACGTCACATGGCTGATTTTTGAGACAGTTTGTCCCGCTACGTTAAAAACTTCTTACTTCAACTTCGAAGCAACTGTGCCTAATATAAAGTTTTTATTTATATTGCCTAACAAGAAAACTTTTGCATTCACTCATCATAAGATAAGAACTAACTTTTATCTATCCTACATGATGATAAACATTATTACCCCTTCTGCATATTTAAACTATTGGTTAAAGAGTTTAGACACCATTAGTTTGGAACCTAGTAATAAAAATTAAATTTAAAAAGTACTCAAAGTTTTTAGCAAATGAATAAGATAACGTGGTTATAAAACTTTGGGTACCAGTGAAATATAAAGTCCATTGTCCCCTCTCTCTCTGAAAGTTTGGCATTCTCTCATGAGAAGATAGGGACTAACTTTTATCTATCCTACATGATGATAAACAAAATTACCCCTTCTGAAAATGAAAGTTATTGGTTAAAGAGTTTAGACACAAACAAATAAAAATTAAATTTAAGTGCCCAAAGTTTTTAAGCAAATGAATAAGATAATGTGGTTATAAAACTTTGAGCACCAGTGAAATATAAAGTCCATTGTCCCCTCTCTCTCTGAAAGTTTAGCATTCTCTCCTGAAAATTAAAATTAGTGGTTGAAACGTTTGAACACTCTATTTGATAAACCAACCAATCATAATGTACTAAAGTCCCCAAAGTTGTTAAGCAAATAAATAAGATAGCGTGGTTATAAAACTTTGGGTACCAGCGAAATATAAAGTCCTTTGACCCTCCGCTTTCCATTAGTTTTGAACCAACCAATAAAATTAAAAGTGCCCAAAATTTTGAGCAAATTAATTACATAATGTGGTCATATTACTTTGGGTACCAGTGTAATTTGAAGCCCAAAATCACCTTTCTCAGAGGGATGAAGGAAGCGTAACAAGGGGGGTGCATGATGTGTAAGGGGTGAAAGTTAAAGGGGTGTTAAAAATGTAGAGATTTCTAAATGCGGATTTTAAAAAGTTCAGGGAATAAAGGGGTGCGAATGGGAGTTAAACGTATCAAAAATTAATTTTTCGTAAGAGGGCCAAAGACCAAAGTGTCTTATAAATCATCATGTGACGTCATAAAAATGAGGGAGATGAGAGAAGAAATGGGAAAGAAAGCCCCTAATAAAGAGATTGATAATCCCTCATTTTTATGACGTCACATGCTGATTTTTTATGCGTAATTATAAGGATGCTCTTCATATATCATCATTTCAAGTTTGAAATAGATAAGAAAATTCGAACAAGCCTAAATCAACGATTAAAGCTACCCATTATTGAAGGACAGACTGACCCAAATTGTAGCAAAGCTTCGATTTTTAAAAACAGTAAAAAGTTTTCTGAAAGTTTTGATAAAACTTCTGTTATAATTTAATTTGATAATTCTACATATTCTACTTTTCGTGCAAATTGCAGGGATCTAAAGGGATAAGACAATGGCGGATAAATTGATGTACAATCCCCAATAATGATTACCCCTTCTGGGGATTAAAATAATTGGTTGAATTGTTTGAATACCCAACTTAATTAACCAACCAATCAAAATTCAATTTCCCAAAGTTGTTAAGCCAACGAATAAGAAAACGCTATTATAAAACTTTGGGGACTAGGGTAATAAACAGCCCATTGTCCCCTCTCTCTCTGACATATTCTACTTTTTGTTCCAATGGATATACCATTACTTGGATGTTGCACCAGATTTTCAAAAATGACGTTTGCCTCCCATCTACCCTTTTTACCCCACAGCTTCGCCTCCTACTGAATAAACAAACTGAGCAATAAATTAGTTCCAAGTTAGCAACCTAAATGGACGACAATTTTACCCCTGTCATAATATCCACGTATATTCTACATCCATTTTTGTGCATTTGGGTCCAAGAATGGAGGGAGATGACAATGGAAGATAGATTAATCTTCTCTAAACTCTGTATATAAGCATTTGGGTGGTTTTCTTCAAAGTTCCAAGTCGAGCAAACAAACCCCCCATCCTCTCAATTTTGAAATTAATATATAATAAGGAGAGATAGTTTTTTGTTTGATTGTTTTTAATTTTACATTAGGTCAGGTTAAGTTGGGTTATAGTGGGTACAAGTTAGCCCTGAGGCATAGCATAGGGAAAAGATTCAATAATTTAAAAAAGGGGTAGGGGGTTTCTGTGCTCCCAAGGTAGTTGTAAAAGTAATAGTTGTAAATAGAGGAAAGGGATTAATAATCTTTGGCTTCCATTGTCCTTTCCCTCTAATATATTTTTGAAAAGATTACTTTATCTATAATTTTCTTATCCCCTAATCCCTGGATATTTGCAGTTGCATACCTTTTCTAGTATGGCTACGAAACCGATTAATATCCGCTGGATTAGAACCGATCCTGAGCCATACTGGAAAATCATTTATCGTATCGCATTAAAGGCAATTTTCCACGAATATCAAATAAAAAATTTAATACCAGTTTTGTTGACCTGGACCGTCTGCCAACAAAACTCAAAAATTTCAATATCCGCTGAAAGCTATAATACGATGCGACAAATAGTGATTCCCTCATTTACTTTTTAACTTTGCATGTGTTAACTTTGAATGGCGAAGCTACTCTATATGCATTTATTGATTCATAATACCTTTTCGTCCTACGTGCCTGATTCGTTGATTTTTTGACGATTTATTGTGCTACATAATGACTGATATTGAAAACTTGTTAGTATTTAAATTTACACCTTATTTAGATTAAAATTATAGGTTTTGAAGTTTAGACACTGATAGTTAGAACCAACCAATCATAGACATAATAGAAGTTCCAAAAGTTGAAGCCTTAACTAGTTTTAAAAGTTTGGGTACCAGAATATGTCACCCCCCTCCCAAATATTTAACTGTGTTATATTTTAGATTTTGGACCAGAAAAACGATGATTTTGTGAACGTTAATGTGAGCTCGACACAAAAACAAATACAGGTCAAATTTGTATTTTTAAACAGTAGGATGTTTGTCTGTGCGTTTGTTGCTTAAAATCTCTAGAATTAAATAAATGAAAAACTGTAAGAAAGTAAATAAAGAGAGAGAGAGAGAGAAAGTTAGAAAGAGAAGGAGAAATGGAGAGATAGAGAAAGCAGAAGCATCTTATAGTGCCTATTAAAAAAAGACGTTATACGATACAAATGACCAATGATAAACTAGTGTACATTGTAATGACTAATGGTAAATTGTATACTGGCCTATTATTGGTCATTTGTGGTGTTTGACGTCCTTTTTAATTAGGCATTATAAAATCACTATGTACAAATTTCCAACATTATTATTTTTGTTTAGCTCGGAGCAGAGGAACTGAAAAAGATACAATATCATCTGGATTTTGTGCTAAGAAAAATACAGAGAATTTCAAAGGTAGATTAGATAGATAGATATATAGAGCAGATATATATATAGATAGATAAATAGAGAGGGAAAAATACAATATCACCTGGATTTTGTGCTCAGAAAAATACAGAGAATTTCGAAGGTACATTGGATTCAAACCGGTTGTTATCCGTGACGAAAAAGCATGTCTTTTAATAAAAAGAATTATTTAGGGTAGTAAAGTATTTCTGAATGCTTGATTAATTAGATATAAAACCATACAAAATATATTTTAATTAAATTCTGTTTTAGTGTATTTATTGTTCAAATTTTGAGTTCAAAAATTGGCTGGGGTGTAGTTTTAATTATTTTGCTTTTGGTAATACCATATTCAAATACTGCAGCTCTTAATGGAATGGGTGGGGGATAAGGGGTCCCTCCACATTTAATTTCAGTAAAAAAAAATTTGAGGGGGGGGTGTGGTGCATTTTTTGGAAGAATAGAAGTACCCAACCAGTTAAAAGTAACAAATATTTCCCTAGCCTTAGCGAGGTACTAAGCTACAGATAGATAAACAAACAGAGAGACTTCCTGTTACTTGAGCATTGTGTTTCTTTTTTTATCTATCTATCTATCTATCTATCTATCTATCTATCTATCTATCTATCTATCTATCTATCTACCTATCTATCTATCTATCTATCTATCTATCTAGAGTTTAATATGGAGCACCTATATTGGCAGATCATTTGTGGATAGAATTCAAATCAATACAAACAGGCAAACAAATTAGAAATAATATTCAGCATGTGACAGACAAACAGACAGACAAACAGACAGACAAACAGACAGACAAACAGGCAGACAAATAGACAGACAAACAGACAGACAAACAGACAGACGAACAGACAGATAGACAAACAGACAGACAAACAGACAGACAAACAGACAGACCAACAGACAGACAAACAGACATTTGTGGATAGAATTCAAATCAATACAAACAGGCAAACAAATTATTTATGATATTCAACAACAGACAGACAAACAGACAGACAAACAGATAGACAAACAGACAGACAAACAGACGGACAAATAGGCGTACAAACAGACAGACAAACAGAACTTTTGTGGATATAATTCAAATCAATAAAAACAGGCAAACAAATTATTTAACATCAGACATATAAACAGACAGACAGCATACTTGAAGAGCGAAATATCCGTATTTTGTCATTTATAAAGTACTAGCGGCTGCACCCCTAGGGTATTTGTATTCAAAACATTAAGGAGGGGGCAGAAAAAAAAGCCTTATAACATCCCTATTAAATATTAAAAAATAGCCTAAAACCATGCCAGTATATATATATATGAAGCTTCCTTAAAAAGAAGATCTAAATCAGTTAAGTGGGTATTAAAAGCTTAATCTTAAGACAAATGTTTTATTTTTTTTTTTAATAAGCATGACAATATCCATAAGTGTGAGATACAAACGCAACAGAAAAGCATTATTAAGGAGTATAATAACTTTGGTTTAGAATTAAATATTTAAATAGAACTTACATACCCTTTGAAAGTTATTTACATTATACATAA